>NW_025777549.1:0-110037 GCF_021130785.1 Homalodisca vitripennis | reverse complement strand
TACTGGAAAACAGGAAAGGAGGAGCAATGTGGTTTTAGAAAGGTAGGTCAACGGTGGATGGTATTTTTGTGATGAGACAAGTGTTAGAAAAGAGGTGGGAATACGGAAAAGATACAATGGTAGCGTTTATAGACCTACAGAAGGCATATGATAAGGTACTGAGAGAAAGGATATGGGAGAGTATGAGAAAGAGAGGATTGCGTGAGGAATAGTAGAAAGAATAAAGAACCTGTACGGCATATGTAAAAACAGGGTAAGAATTGAAGAAAAATATACAGATACTTTTAAAACAGAGAGAGGAGTAAGGCAGGAAGCATATTGTCACCTTTCCTTTTCAATATTATAATGGATGAAATTATTCTAGAAGTACAAGGAAACAGAGGAGCAGAAGAACTTATGACAATAGCATATGCGGATGACAATAATGATATGGGAAAATAGGGAAGAAGAGTTAGAACGAGAGTAAAACAAATGGGCAAAAGTGGCGAAGAAATATGGTTTAGAGATGAACATACAAAAAATGTAAAGTAATGAAAGTAGAGAGAAGGGATGGAAATAACAAAGACGTGTTAGTTGAAGGAAAAAGACTTGAAAAAGGTGAAGGAATTCTGTTATTTAGGAAGTATCATAACAGATAGGGGCACAATAAGAGAAGAGATAGGAAACAGAATATGGAAGAGTGGAAAGTTTTTCAATATGGTGAAGAAGATTGGTGGAGTTGGAACATTGGGAAAGAATCAAAAGTATTGATGTATAAATCTTATTTCCAACCAAATTTTATTATATGGAGCAGAGACGTGGACGTGGACTAAAAATGATTTAAGCAGATTGCAAGCTGCAGAAATGAGATTTTTAAGAGGGATAGAGAAGACTAACAAGAAGAGATAGAATAAGGAACGAAATAACCAGAGAAAGATTGAAGGTAGTTTCACTGCAAGAGACAATGGAAGGAAGAAGAATACAGTGGATGGGGCATGTGAAGAGGATGGGAGATAATAGAATGCCTAGAATAGCACTGGAGAAGGAGGAAGGGAGGAAGAAGACCAAGAGGAAGACCGAGAGAAGATGGGAGGACCAAGTGTGGAAAGACATAGAGAGAAGGGGACTACAGAAAATACAGGTGGATGAAGAGGAGACCTGGAAGGATAGACTAAAGTGGAGGAGGCTGTGTACGACGACCCGTGAGAACGGAAACGTCTGACGATGACTTACGAAACTCTTATAGAATTAAATAAATTAACAGAAAACGGTTTCATTCACATTACCTATATTGTTACCAAGCTTAAATGGAGGTATGATATGCAGGTTTGTAGATGAATTCCATAAAAATATGAATTTAAACAAAATACCATTTACCATTTTACAAACAACATATTCAGGCCAGAATGAGAACTCCTTCCCACTACTTCAGACCTTTTGAAAAAAGTGCGATTGATGACAGGAAAATGCGCTCGCTGTCTCTATCTTTTTTCACTTAACTGCCCTAAGTAATTTCCTCTAAATACCTATTGAATCGATGACTAGGGTCTCCTGATTCCCCTCAGAGAAATTTAAAAATTTTGTTCTTTCCAGAAAAATAAGACTAGTTAAATTCGTATAGGAATCAATAAAAGTATAAAGAAATCCCTTTACTCTACCACCATTCATATCGTTACCATTGAATATTGTTTAACGGAGGGAACATATTGGTATGTTATAATATGCTAATTTGTGGACACCCTCCCATACAAATATGAGTTTGGCTTCATTTAAATTGTCTCCAAAATGTTGCAGTTTGATGTCGGAATTTACATAGCAAATTGCCAAGGGAGGGACGTTTAAATACAAAGGGAAAACTTTTAGATGGTTGTGTTCTGTCTTGATTCATGAAAATTTCATTGTAATCACTGTATGTATGTAATCATTAGCTCTGTCCTGGATTGAGTTTTATTTCCATCGTTGAATATATTCTTCAATTTAATATAAGTGAATTCTATGGGAAAATGATTACATATAATACAATGTACTTGAATCAAATTTGTATTTTTAAGTAAATTCAATATCAAAAATGTTTCGTTTCCGTTAATATAAACAATTTGTAAAAAATTCCTAATAAGCGTTTTGTTAGTTAATAGTTTACCGGGTTTACATTACAATTCTGAAATGTCCTGGTCTTGACATTAAACCTCGTATTTAGGTTCAGGATTCACGAAAAAATAACTGTTTAATCGATAACATTACTTAATAAGTTATAAATAGAAAATAAAAAATAAAAAGTAGCAGATACCCACGGTTAAGCAAGCAATTTTCAAAATATAAGATCGTAGTCTTCTTATTAAAGCATCCACGATGTATATAATGGAGCCGTATATGGTCTGCAGTCGGAAGTAGGCTTATATGTGTTACATATAATGGCAGCACCTGTGGGTGAGAGTTTAAAAAGTTATATACATTGTTTACTGGTTCCATTATTTACTTAGTGAGTGTAAGAGCCTAATTCATTCTGCTTCTAATTAATTACATTTCTGTGGCCACAATTTGCCTGCAATGATGCCTCTTTATATTTTGTATTGTATAATCTATTCTTATTATGAAATTTTTTGAATTTCCAGGACACCAGAAATAATGTCGTGATATGAGTTAAAGAAAATTTAAAATTTTCGTTTCTTTAATTATTAAAATAATTAACAAAAATAATTAATCGGTATTTTGAAAGTAAAATCTTATGAGCAATTAAATATGTTCTAATACATTTTCAACGGTACGAAACTAAGTCAATAAGAAAAAGAATAAGTTTTCCAGTAACATTAATCCCAATCTAAACTGAAGTCGTTAACGTTCATGAGAAAATCCAATGGAGCAGGTCCGAAGCAATACGTTAACTAAAATAGTAAATAGTTTAGATAAATCAGCAAATATCTGAAGGAAATAAAATTGGAAAATGTGGCCATAAACATTTTCGGATCTTATAATTATAATTGAAATAGTATTATCATTAAACCTTGTATAGTAACAAAACTGTGCTGAACTAATAATGTAACAAAGTTTAACAAAAAATAATAGTAATTTTTAACAAATTCATGAGATTTAAATGAAAATTGTTACGTCAAAGAAACTAAAGGTAACCTGAAATGATGTGGGGATTGGATACGGTTATTTTATATAAATAATAGTCAAAGTATACTTTGAAATTCATGAGCAATCCAATGGAGCAGGAAACCTGTTGACAATAATTCACCAACAAAATTGGGAGTTCGGTATATACAAATTCATCCTGTACTCAAAATCACTTGAGTTCAACTCTGAGTTTCGATGCAATACATTACTTAAACTAGTAAATAGTTTTCATAAATTACCACCTATATGAAGGAAATAAAATTTGAAAATGTGGCCATAAAAGTTTTTGGATCTTATAAGTAAGTTATAATGGCAATAGTATTATCATTAAACCTTGTATAGTAATAAAGCTGTGTTGAGCTAAATAATGTAACAAAGTTTAACCAAAAAATAATAGTATCTTTTAACAAATCATGAGATTTAAATGAAACTTTTTATGTAAAAGAAACTAAAGGTAACCTGAAATGATGTGGGGATACGGTTATTTTATATATAAATAATAGTAAACGTAGACTTTGAAATTAACAAGAAACTCAAAGTTCAAGGAAATGGTAAGATATATGAAAAATAAATAGAAAATTCTGGAATGTAAAACAATAAATTAGTTAGTACCTATATCCAAAAAAGAATTATGCAAGATAAATCAAATAAAAAATGTCATCTAAATGAAATATGTTAATTAAATAGAATATGACTAATTATTTAAATTAATCTAGTAAATATATTCCAATATTTTCTGTTTATTAAATAATACTCCTGTAATAAACTTTCAATATACTATTAAAAAGAGGTGATCTCTGTAAATATGTTTGTATAGAAACCTACAGTGAAGTATATTTTTAACTTAAATGTAACAATTTGGCAAGTAACATCGAAGTAAAAAATCCATGAATGGGCTATACATATTGTTTTATCCATTTTATCTTATAAATAAAATGAATTGCTAAATGTGTTTGCTAAGAGATAATCTCGGGAACTGCCGAACAATTTTGTGAATTTCTTATTATAGGCCTACAATATTAGTTTGAATATGAGATTGGTGTAACGGTTAGAAAGGTTACTTGGAGTATTTTCCAATTCGGAAAATATATGGTCGAATTAAATTTCAAATTTAATTGGCACTTAGCAGCAGTTTTAACGGTTCAACTTAATTAAAAACATTTGCTAAACTTATGAACCTCCTAATCACCTATTAGGAGAAACAGGATTTAGTGTTTTAATCTTTTCGTTCCTTCCGGCTATTTATATCCCTTATAAACTTTAAAACCCACGATTTTTTCTATTGTTTAAAAGTTGCCACGATACACTTTTATCTACGTTAATGTAATATCATTGTCTATGTATTTCCTTAATATGTAACTTTCTCTTAACAAAAGCAAACTTCTGATCTTTTAACAATTTGGACTGTTTAATCTCCATATATACTAAAACTACCCAGTTAATAAACTTCTTAGTGAGCTGATCTCCTTTTTTATTTTTGTAACTCAATCGCGTATACAAATCTAAACAGATCTGGGACGCTAGAATTGTGAAATTTGGCACAATTATAGAATTTATTGTAGAACTCTAGGAAACTTTCAGAAACGGTCTTAAAACTTACTGCGAAACCTCGTGTGAGATTTCAGCTTACTACCTACTTCAGCTTATCCCCGAAGTTGGCCAACACTCCACTGGAAGTCAGGGGGCGTAGCCATCAGCGAGCCAAAGGCTATTGCATATTATAAACTGGTTGGTAAATTATCCTGAAAGTTGTTGTACAACAAGAATAGACTTACTGACTGCCTGGAGCTTTTTGAAATGTTGGGCTTCAGCGTTAAAGAGGCACGAGCATGGGTTGATGTTGATGACATAATTACGTCAAAGTCCGGTTTTTACAAAATATGGCAGGACATTAAGTATGTGTGGTTTTACCAATGAACATTTTTATGTTTAAAAGGTATGCAAGATATGAATTTATTATTTAATTAAATAATGTATGTATTTAGTTTACACTAATTCTCACTTTATTAATAATTAAAACTTACTTTCTCAGTACTTAAAACGTTACTTTGTTACTTTTACAATATTTGTATGAGATAAATTTTGAATTTAAATTCACACACTCTCAAACGTATTTAGATATTTCGTCAAGAAAATATTTTCCATAATGGTAATTAATAGATTGAAATTTATTAAGGATCTTATTCCGTTGTTTTTTGAAAACAGTCAAGTGAAACTTAACACTTCAAACGTACATTGACGATGTAAACAATTACGCCCAAGCTGAAACTAAACCCCTCACAGGCCTGGAAAAGATCTCCCCAAGTTTCGCTTTTGAATGGTAACAGGCGGGCGTTAGATATTTTCATTAAATAATAATTTTAATCAGCATCGTCAGCATTCTGTTTCCTCCGGGTTTCCACATTTTTGGCAATTATCTTTTACTTTTCATTTTAATTTAACACTAAGAAGGAAGAAATAATAATTTTAAACATATACTATATTAAACACAACTATCAGCAACATGTATTCAGTTTATTATATTTCTGAAATCATTATTATTCTGAATTTTTATCCGTTAATTTCATTTTATAACTAAGTTGTTTTGAGCGCATTCAACCAACAATATTCTTAAATGCATATAAATATGTTGCAATTCTTCATTAAGAATCGCTTCACTATTTCTACGGCCTTTTTGGTATTAAGAAAAGCACCACATAAGAAATGGTAATATATTTCTGATGCCATTCTAGTTGAACTGTCCTTATGAATGAATAATATAACTGTTGTTAATGGAGTAATTTAATAATTTTTTATTTGCCATGAGCCATTCCTCCAGTGCCAACAAAACGTTTTGGTATGGTTACACAAAATCACGAGTGTTGATCTATTTTTCATGAAAATAAATTCTAATCGTAACCTCGGCTTATTATCTGAACTTATTTTACAGATGAATAAACATAATGCATTGAATTTAAAGTATGTTAAACATGAAGTTATTTGTTAAAAAGGAAAGGTTTTATTTTACCTGAAGGAACACAGAATAATTACTAAAGCGCGATAGATTAGTTAAATAAGTTTGATCCATATCGATATATTGGATATAGAGATTTAATTGATTACTATTGCATGACCATTGTGTGAAATATTAATATTTCCATGTTTCTGAAAATACCAGTTGAATATAGAAATTTGGTAATCGTAAAAATCTAATTCTATTTCTAATATGTCTTTCTTCGTTATTTGTACGGTGTTCTTTATCATTCTGAAATAAGAATGTCTTAAAATAAAGTGACGTAAAATATGCAGCATTGTCTGACACTATTATTTTAGGTACAATCAAGTTTTTAAAAAATAATGTGACCTGTTAGTTACATATTTCTGCATTCTTACATTCCCTCAAAGGGGTGAGCCTTAGTAGTTTGCTAGCGGCATGTACACGTAATGGATGCTTCATTGAGGTCATATCTTAGCAACATGTATTTATCCCATGTTGAGACTAATAACGATATTTTATTGTGAATCGTAAAGGTACTTTACAATACCAAATTTATGTTTTAACTGAAATAGGTTACATCACATTGCCAAAATTTGTTTTACGAAAGCAAAGAACTAGTACGTAAAGGAGCAAGCAGAAAAAATTTTATCAAATGAAGTTTTGGTAGGATGAGTCGGAAAATATGCAACAGTTATAATATATTTTGTAAGAGAAACCTAAGGAATTCAATATTGCACAAATCACAAAAAATATCCCTCCCCGGTTTTATAAGGACAAAAAAAATACTTTTTTTATGTAAAGCAATTCATTGAAAAAGATCAAATCTTTGTAATTAATTAATTAAAATTTATGCTAAGGTATTATAAAGTAAAATAAATTATGAATTATATAATTTAAGATTAAGTGTAAGAGGTCGTAACAATATGGCGGTAACGAAAACCATAAAAGGTAAAAATTCCTTATTAGTTACTGGTGCTATAAGAATATACTATTACGTATGTTGTGATACATTATTACCAAAGGAAAATTGTCTGTAAGTCAATAAAGTCAAAAGATAAGAAGTTTTCTGCAAATGGCTCTGAAATAAAATGGTCCGCTAACTGTAATTACAAAATAAATCTTCCATATTTTGTTCGAAAATAAAACTTAATATTTTAGATAACTTAAAATTAAAAGTCTAGTGTAACACACTATACTTAGGTTATTAGTGTCGAGGAACCTTTTAATGCTGGAGATATTATATAATAAACATTATAGCAATACTTATTTCAGTATGTATCAGTGAGTGAATACTTTCCAAATTATTACATCGGTAATAAAAAAACAACAGTTTGAATGGAAGTAGAGATTGAGTACATTTATTAATAATTTTTACCAATACTTATAATAATTTATGCGATAACCACCACTAAAACAATCGTTATTGCATATCATATATGTATCTACCTGTGTATTGTACGTTTAATCCTAATGGTGTTTGGGAGTGTACAGATATAACTGACCTATAATCACATATAATAGACCAATCAAATTTTATTCACTGAGCCGTTCACGTTTCCATATTGATTGAACTCTTTCTTCACGACTAAAAATACAAAGCTGAACTGAAAATTATAAGTAAAGAATACAGACAAGATTTTCAGTGACTAAAAATATCAGTTCTTGACACCATTGACTAAACATGTTATTTTGTAGGAGAACTTGTAAGTGGGGCGTCAATTTAATCAAGGCAAGGGACTTTTGCTTATACCTTACTGATATTCAATGTTATGCCAAAGAGGGACTCAAAGGGATAGGCACTCAAAGTTCAGTCAAAGTGAAATTCCCCATACTACGTCTCTGAAGTAAAGCGATTGTAATTCCTGCAAACCATATAGCCTTAATGCTCCCTGACATATATTCACATATATTGCTATTCAAGCTTAGGTGCTATACATAAGTACTAAGGAACATAAATTAGTACCTAGCATTTCTCTATTCAATAATAAGCCTTGAAATCAAATTACGTATTAGCATACTAATCTTTTTAAAACTGGGATATAACCCTTCTCAACGAAAGCGATATCTGGGACGAAAATATTTTAATGACAGAATATCCCTTAGTACCATTAAATACAATTTATTTCAATAAATCAAAAAATGTGTATCTCTTTCTACTACCTTTAAACTTTCACAACACAACTTCTAAGCCACCCGCAAATTGCTACCTCAATTATGATCACTCAGGACGTTACTATAAAAAATTCAATATTTCTTAGCATCCCTAAGCGAAATGATTGTAGTAGCTAGAACAATGCATTTTAGAATACCATTCTTGTCTTATTGTAATTGTAAAAAGAATTCCTAAAGGACGGTAATTTTGAACCATAGTGAAACATAAGAAACTTTCTACGGCAACTCTCAGGTAGCAAACGGTAATTAGACAAACCGGAATCACAGCACACACATTTAATACAATGGGGAAGGTACTTGGACCATTAATCTGCACAAATTAAGGTTCCCTTGTCTTTATGAGGTAATTTTGAGGTAAGAAATATCTCAACCACTCATTCTGTCTTGTTTCTTCATATAGTGGTTTAATATACTCCTACAGAATTCTTTTATGCAATTTTGATGTACGTATGCCAGGAAACACATGGTAACAGATAATATATATTGGTTTGGAAAACTCCATTCTCTGCACTAAATTAGGTCCCGTTACTTCAGATCGGTTTTATAAACGTCCTTAGGATAGTTGCAACCAACAATGATATCCTCACTATCCTTTATAATGTACGTTATAAGCATTCATAGAAAACTGTCATGTTTAAAATTATTCAAACATAAAGGTTTTCTGGAAACTTGATCTGGGTTAGGGGCATTCTCACAGTAACTGTGACGTAATATATAGTGATTTGGGTAATTTAAATATCGGCAATCACTCATATCCCGTTACTCCACGACGGTATTTATACATTTCCTCCAATAGGGATATCGTTTCCTAAGCCAAACCCAAAAAGTGATGTTTCCTAGCTAAGTGATTTTTCAAATACATTTCAATAATTATAAACATAATATGGGACCTGCACCGACTTCTTTAGTTCAAGAGTCATTCACTAAAATTAGGTCTGCATTTTCTAAAAAAACCTGTGGATATACATTACAAAATAACATTGAAATGCATTGAATGGTATAAACTCCTCCTTTGTGAAGTCAGTTAAAAATAAACAATACTAAACGTTGAATATAACGATGAAAAATACCAACTTGGCCTGAATAACAATATCTATTATTCGTCTATGAAGACTCTAAATCCAAAAAAACCAAAAGCATAATACTGATAGCAGGTATTAGGATATTGAAATATAGTCTTTTTAGCTAAGGTACGTAGTTTACCTTTACCATTGGATTGCGATAACAGTTATTCCTTAGCATTACTGTTATTGTTACCTTTTGTGATTTTAAACATAACGAGCTAATGTACTTTATTACAGCTATTTCTGCAACATCGTAATATTTGCTTTCATAAAATCCGTTTCCGATCTGTAAAATTAGTAGTTTAAATAATCAATTCAATACGATTATATAGTAATTTAGATTTTAACATAGACAGCATAAGACATTTTGTAATCATTCAAATGTATATGAATTTCTCTAATATAACATGTTTTTTCGATTTATTTTTATGTTTCAAAATAAAGAATCACAACCTAAGAGTACAATATTTAAATGTATTATTGCAATTTGTGTTCAACTATATTTATGTAATATCTTTAAAAAGTACATAAATGGAATAAACACACATTATTTTGAGCGTAATCAAAAGTCTTTCCATTTGGGAGGCATCAGATATTGATCTATTATCGTATTCAAGTATATACATAGTAAAACATTTTGACTCATTATGAACTTGCGTTCGGGGATTAATATAGGTGATAATTTTTAAAAATCAAAAATAATAACGGTTCTGTATCTATGAAAGGGTAGACACGGACCGTTACATTGAACAAATAGGTTCCATTGCATTTTTGAGGCAAGTTTACAGTAAGAAACATCTGGAGATTCAAAATTAGTAAAACCAATGTTAATGTCAATCTAAAACATATTATTTGAGTTAACATATTATATTTTAAAAATATCAATGACATCATTTCTAAGCTCTACGCTTATGGAATAAAGAGGAACTCTATACCTCTACCTATCTCTAAGAATTAAAGCATCAAATTCAAAGTGTTGTGTGCATATATATATATATATATATATATATATATATATATATATATATGTGTGTGTGTGTGTGTGTGTGCGTGTGTGTGTGTGCGTGTGTGTGTGTGTGCGCGCGTGCGTGTGTGTGTGTGTGCGCGTGCGTGCGTGCGTGCGTGTGTGCGTAACAGTGTTTTCACTACACTGTTACATGGAAGTAATACGATTCTGGTAGAGCTTTGGTAGTGATATTAGCTTATCCTCTTACATTTGGTTTAATATTTGTGTTCTCTACTCGTTACTCTTGTGCGAGGCAATTTAAACATTGCCTTTTACTCTATTGTTTTATTACTTAGAGTTGTTAACACACATGTAGAATGTTATAATCCCATATGATTGTACTCAATTTATTTTAAAATCTATTTATACTGCTATCTTTTCTTTGCAATCATAGTTACCCATAAGAAACTAGTGTTAAAATGTTTAGCCAATGCTTAGCCAAATCGTATGTGATGACGAAAATCATCGTATATCTCAGTATACTCTTTATAAAAATGAATCTTTGAGCAAAATTTCAAGTATGTACGTTATCTTGATTTTGAAACATATAAACGAAAATAAAAGTTTTTAAATCCGTCGAGTATTAGGCTTGAACTAAAGGTCATGCAATATATAATTTATGGTGTTTATGAAAATTAAATATGCAGGGTTCATTTAATAAATGTCTGAAACAGTATAATACAACATATACATATTATACAGTTTAATATGTAATTTGAAGCGTTCTTGATATTTAAATCATTATCTCATGGTAATAATAAGTAAAGTAAATGATTTATTATGACTATTTGGGTTGTTTTCCTGCTTAATAATATTTATTTTCATTTTGTTTTACTTAGCAAAAACACAATTTTGAGATTATTAAGTGCAGTATATGAAATTCTGTATCCTACTATCTATTTGGCATTAAATTTTAAATTATATAACATGTTTTGTATTGTAGTATTTTGCGACGTTTAATGGTTAAAAAATCATATATTTGTAAATAAATGTTGCAGGAGTGCACTTTAGTTTTCATATTTCAGGTGTAAATAAAAAAGCTTACATAGTATATTAAAGTATATTATTATTCATAACCAGCTTTGTGAAGAAGGATACTAAATTAAACTTATTAAAAATCCAAGGTCAAATTCTTACGTTCATTGTGTGTAAAATACTAAGACAACATTAATCTCTTTAGATATTTTATTTTTGGTTCGATAGGTTAGTAACCATACCTAAACTATTTATTAGATAGAGTATCTGAAACTGTATAAAAGTTCTGGATTAAAAAATTTAAAAACTGCAAAAGCTGTAAATACATTATACTTCACTTTCGGAGTTCCTGAGTAATCAAATATAATGGCCTCTTACACGATGCATGGATAAAATCAAAGGTCCGATAACGTTATTGTGTTGGATATTCAAACATTTAAACAATGTTTCCACATTCCTAATAACGGCTTTTACTATTTATTCATAAATATCAAAGTCCATGCATCATCCCTGTAAGCAACGTAATTTATTTTTAAACAAAAAAGGTGTACAGATGAATGGAACATTTCTTGGAGGATTAAAGCAGAGAAATGAAAAACGTATTTTTAACTAAGTGTTTATGTTTAATAACCTAATACGAGAGTTTTTTCTACATTTTATGTACTTCGGGGAAATCGTTTTATATGACATTTACAAGACTATCGATGTGCTGTGTTGTTGTGGCCTAACAAGGTTTTTATTATAATAACATGAAGTTTTATTAGAAATAATTTAAATATTTGTATAGGAAATTAACATTTTCAATCATGTCTTTTAAGTTGGTACATTCATTATAAGCCTGAAAATTATTTGCTTGAAATATTTTGAGTCTTTCTTAATTACATTAAAGTTAAGATATATGCTTTTCAATTTGTTGCCTTTTATTTAAGAGTCATACTAATGTCTTTCTTGGCTTTAAAATATTTCATTTTTTCAATGCAATATTATGTTTCAATGCATGCCAGGAACTCCTAATTTTCTTTTAGGAAGATATTAAAAAGTTTTGGAAGTAAAAAACTAAGGTTTAAATTTTGGAGTTATTCATTACTAAAGAATAAAATATATAAAAGAAAGCAAAAGTAATGATGCCGTCTGAATATTATTTACTTGAAGTTCAGCCCAAGAATAATTGAGCCAAGAAAGTTTCTGTCTCAACTTCACATCAAGCGGTTTAATAACATTTCTCCTTGAATTTTCAAC
Source organism: Homalodisca vitripennis (assembly GCF_021130785.1). Lineage (NCBI taxonomy): Eukaryota > Metazoa > Arthropoda > Insecta > Hemiptera > Cicadellidae > Homalodisca > Homalodisca vitripennis. The sequence goes on along the minus strand of NW_025777549.1, from coordinate 97,508 downwards.
CACTTGAAGTATTTCTTTGTGTTTTCTTGCAGTGATATTTTAATAAAAATACTTTTCACTGTTGGTGCTTTTTTACTTGATTGCGATATGCGATATTTCCATTTACGTTTCGTAAGTAATAATAAAACATAACGTTTTTTACGTTTTTGGGTAGTATTAATTCACGTATAAGAATTAATTATTAGGTTATTTTTTTAATTTAATGCAACATTTTATCTACGTCATAAAAAAATATTTAGACGTTGCCAATTTCCATTTAATAGATCATATTTACTGTTTAAAATTTGAAGTATATATCACTATATGGATTAATTAGTATGTTTAAACAATGCCTAACATACAATTTAACTATAATACATTTTTATTAATGCTAATTTTCCCACTTTCAACACTGGTTTCTTATTCCAAAAATTTTTTGGTCACTCACTCATAGCCTCTTCAGTGCAAAAATGTGTTTAAAAAGAGACTTTAACACATTGATCGTTGTGGCATTTTTTATTAAATCAGGCGATATGTTAAAAAATTAACGCCTGCTTGTGAAGGTAAGTCTTCTAAACCTCCGTAGAGTGAGTAGTTGCGCCTTTTTGAAGGCTTCATTGAACTTCAATTATCCAAACGGCTTGTTTTTGGATTTTAAACGCTCCGGGGAACTTGCCGTTTGTGCATAGTTCCTACGACACTGAACCGAAGGTGAGCTGTGGGTAAATTAAGCCATAATACGCCATCATCATAACCTGAATAGGTAGGTAAAAACCTCAAACGATAAATGGCCAGGGAAAGTTGGGAGCAAAATGGTCCAAGTGAGCATTCCATGACAATCCCGGACCCAGGAATATTCCGTGGAATTTTGTACCAATCAACTTCTCATTATTTTGATTTCCTGATCGCAGTACGAAAGTTCAGGTCATTTATTTACAGGAATTCGTTTGTAATCAAGTCGGTTCAAATAATAGACACAATTATTGATGTAAATAAACTTTTCCTGTCCTAATATAATTTTTCAATATAGTTCATTGAGTTTTTCCTAAAATAAAATGTTGCATTATCATCGTACTGTATGTAGTAGTGATGATCCTACATCATTAACATAGATATGAAATAGAATCGGACTGAGAATTGATCCACGAGTGACTAAAAATTCAAGTGAATCTATTCAGAGAGTTTACTTTATATTTGGACCGTTTGTGTTGTGAAAATTCTATAATTGTATCAGATCAAATTAAAAATTATTGGAATTAAATTCGGTTCAATGATTTCCTCATTTGAAATTCAATTCCTGTTTTTTTTTTTTTTTTTTTTTTTTTTTAATAGACGTACAGCACCACGCTTCTGATAGTACAAGAGGTACAAGCAATATAGATGTTTTACTTGTAAAGGAACCAATTGCCCCAGTAGACTGTCTTGTATAAGTGCCACATCTGTTTAAATGCCCTCTTGTTAACTTGTAAATTTGCTGTCTATTTCTCAGAGCACATAGATTGCAGGTTTCTCACAAACTTTTAGAATAAAACAAAATCGTATCCGTAACTCTTCTGCTCGTATTATAGTTTGTTTTAAAATTTCTTTTCTTGTTACAGAATATGTTTATAATATGACCAATGTAAAAATGTATGCTAATGCCTATCTAAATCCTATGGCGTGACATGCTAGTGAAGATTGCCTATTTAAATATTATACTTATTAAACATTTTCAAGTCTATTTCGGGACATCACTAAGTTCCCAAGACATTATGTAAAGAGACAAAGTAAAATAGACAGAAATTAATTATATCTAGTCCATTGATTCATTAGCTTTGCTACCGATTATGCAATAAATGTTATCCACTTACTAGTATTTAATAACAATTAGAGTCTAAAACAACAAGGGTCATTTTAAAACACATATAAAACTATTTCTTTGGGAAAAGAGCCCACTAAATGAAGAAAACGGAAAGAAGGAAGAGAATGTGTAATACTAAGAACATTTTACCATATGATCATCGAACACAAAAAAGCTTACAATTTTAGAAGCTAAGTTGGTTTTTTTCGCCGATTGGTTTGGTTTTATTACTATAAAATGTAAATATACAGGATATTACGAGCCAAAACACATGAAACCAAAATATAAATAACTTTATTTGGCAAAATGAAATCAAAGATCTTTCCTTAATTAAGAGAGTCTGCTTTAAGAAAATACAAATTCCTGATTAAAAATATTTACATATGAATCAAATCTAGAGCGTGACATTGTTGTGAGTGCTTTAATTAGATTGACAGCATAAAACGCTATGGTCTATGACCCAAGATCCAATTTTAATAGTATAAGCAGTCATCCAGGATCTTCTTTAAGTCGGTAAATGAATATTTGCTACAAAACTCGGCCTTCAGTCTTGGTGGTTTTGGCGGAGCTCGAAACAAGAGGTTATGAAAAGGGATAAAAATAAAACAAATATAATTATATCTCAAAGTCGCCAGATATTTCAGCCAAAAAATTCTGCTTGCATACTTAGTTACTTGACATTGATTAACATTTCATTACAACTAATTTTAGGTTTATAAAATAATAAAAAATCATCTTAAAATTAAATTTATCTACTATTTACCTATACAATTGATCAATATGTTTCATGTTTGTTGTCATGATGGGATGTCTTCTAGCCTTCTGAAGGATGTTGCTGAGCAGCTGGCTTGGCCTTTGGCCCACATTGCGAATGCTACCTTCGAAAGTGGTGTATTTCCATGTATTCTAAAGCAAGCAATAGTTAAACCACTACTGAAAAAGGGAAGCCCATATGACATCGAAAACTATAGGCCCATATCTATCCTATCAACGTTTTCAAAAGTCTTGGAAAAACTGTATCTTGTTCGTTTATTGTCGTTTTTTATCGCATAATAATGTCATTTTTGAAAAGCAATTTGGCTTCAGACGTGGCTTCTCGACACTTGATGCCGTTTTTGATTTCATCAATCATGTTTCTATTGCCTTGGATGAACGTCAGCATTCGTTTGGTGTTTTCTTGGATCTCCGAAAAGCGTTCGATGTTGTCAATCATGGGCTCTTGTTATGCAAACTACAAAACCTTGGAATTAGGGGTGCCGCATTTGACTGGGTGTCTTCATATTTGATGGGGCGTAGCCAGGTAGTTGAAATTCCCTTTGTTGACCACTCTGGTTGCTTGAGTCATCGAGTATCCTCTGTGAAAACAGTGAAGTCAGGGGTACCCCAAGGCTCTGTCCTTGGCCCAGTCTTATTCCTATTATTTGTTAATGACATCTCATCTAGTGTGGGCGGAGGAAATCTGTGCTTATTTGCTGACGACACATCTTTCAATATGTCACATAAAAATAGGGAAAACCTGGAATATGATATTTTTGTACAAGGCAGCTGTCTTCTTCAATGGATGGAAGAAAATCACCTTACTGTGAACACTGCAAAGACGACATTCCTGGATTTTAATATTAGAGCACCCATGAATGGTGATAGTGGAAGTTCATCCATTATTTTAGGCGATTCCGTTATTAACTCGTCACAATTTACAAACTTCTTGGGTGTGATTTTGGACTCAAGCCTGAACTTTCACCTTCACATGGACAAGGTGTGTGGGAAATTATGCAGCGGCATATTTTTATTACGTAGACTCTCCAGTTTTTCTAGTACTGAAATTCTTCTGGCTGGCTATTATGGGTGCATTTACCCACATCTTGCTTATGGACTTCCAATATGGGGCTCTGAAAACACAAAGACCCTATACATCTTTCGTTTGCAGAAGAAATCTCTAAGGATTGTATTAGGGCTGGCAAGAAGTCAATCATGCAGGGGTTTTTTCCGTTCAAACAAAATTCTTACATTCCCAAGCCTATACATACTTGAAACCTTAACCTTCTTTAAGAAAAATATGCACATTTTTACCTCTGATTTTCCTACTCATTACAACTTAAGAAACTCCATCTGTATACCTGTACCAAAACACCGTACCTCATTTTTTTGAAAACCAGTTATATTTTTCAGCAATCAAATTATTTAATAGTCTCCCACTGGAAATAAAAGCAGAAACTGTTGTTAGCAAATTTAGAAAAAGACTTAAGTGTTTTTTGATTGATGGAGAGTTTTACTCTGTAAGAGATTATCTAATGTACAAATAAGATGTTTAGTTATTTTATCTTTTGTTTTTATTATTATTGTGAATTATTGACCATTGTCATGCAATGTTAATTGTTAATTGACAAATAAACACTTTGACTTTGACTTTGACTTTGTATAATGTTACAATAATAAAGCAAAAGACTTAGATAAAGTAATGAAAAAATTATTTGGATTTTAAATTTAAAATTACTTAATGGCTACTAATTAACATTTCTTTTTTTAATTTACCAAAAAGACGAATATTTTAAAGCTCCATGATGTGTTTCGTCTGTAGAGAGCTGCGTACCTGTATGACTAATAAATGTCGCACTCAAGAGAAGTTAAGCTCTGACAATTCTGGCACAAAGTGTAAATATATAATTCTATCTCAGAAGCGGTGCTAATTTGCATGATAACTACAGCCTTACCGTCTTCATATACGAATAGGTTTGGGATGTTTCTGTTTTTAAAGTCCAATGATCCGTTTTTTCACTATGGAATGCATTGTTAGTATGAAAAGAATAGAACATCGTAAACATGTTATTATTTCATAGTTGTAGTTCATTTTTATATACATTTTAAATTGATAAAATAGTTAGGCAAACTAATTAAAAAATCAAGGTGCAGTTGAAATCAATTCTGTTATTGTGTTCCATAATTAAAATTGTGGATGTTTCTTATTTTCGTTTCTATAATATAATTACAGATATAAAATTACATAAAAAACTAACGAGGGTACAAAAAAAGGTAATCAGCCTGATGGCCCATAAACTAGGTTTGTCTCTCTATTTTTACGAATCGTAAATATTATTATCAGTAAATGCGTAACGTTTGAAAAGTTCATATAATTCTGTGCTTGTGTGTTCTACCATTTTTTACGCGTTGTTAAATAGATTTAACACCAACGTAATGGAAATCCGGAAATTATGGATTCTCGCCCGAAGTGGAATTTAAGCGTGAAAGTAGACGCTCTTTTGCCACTGTAATCTCATTCGAAAATTACATGTAAACTTTGTCCCCTCGTTTTTTTGGTCAAAACAATCATTCTTTTACGGGTATGAATAACCAAAGTAAACATTTAAATTTTTCTGATCTTCTGAGAAACCATTATTTGCGATACAACAATCGGTTAAAAAAAGTGATAATTAAAATGAATAATTCAGATCTAAATGCTGCACATTTTAAATTTATAAAAAAATTAATTAGATAATTAATATTAAATTGACTAATAGATGATTAGTCAACTGGCAATAGATAATTTTAAATTCCAGGTAACCAATCTATAAAAATATATAATTTTCTACATTCTTCCTTTTAAAATTGTATTTCTTTGGATATCTTAAGTTGACGTCTGAATATAATTAATTTGAACCAGAAGTGTCCTTAGAAGAGAAAACCTATAATAACTGAATAGCAGGTATATTGGAAAGTCATTTTTAAAATAGTTCTTTTTATAATTTTTTAGTTCCAGAATATAGAAAAAGTGTGATTTTTTAAATTCGTTATAGTATATTGTTCTATTATTTTGAGTCAGTTTTAGTAAAGACTCTCTTGCACTTTATAAATAGGAATTTTAAGGATCTGAACTTCTGTTGCCGTGTTATACACAATTCATGGAAATGTAGTAATTTTTTTTCCATCTGACTCGTATGTTTGTATATTTGGCTGAAATCGAAAGAATGTGTTTAGACTTTATTTTTTGTATATATGAAGAATTTTTAAATTGCAATGAACATCGAGTTCCACGTTTAACTTAAGAAGAGGCAACTACCATACTCCAAGTTAAAATCAAGGGCGTAAAGACACTTAAAGCTTAACATTGTACTTATGGGTATATCTCAAAAGTATATATACATTCGTTCAGTTTTTACACAGTATGCTACCAAAAGATTATTACAATTTAATAGTTCTTAGGTTGCTAGTTTTATTAGGCTATATATGTGACTATATAACATGTCACGATTGTAAATACCAAAGATAATATCATTACAGCTATTTATTACAGCGTTATTTCATATATAGATTACTTATTTTATGGAAAAATTGTAGAAACTCTGATTAAAACATTAAATTTCAACAATTTTCAAACAAAAATATAAAAAAGGATTTGTGTTCACTATTAATTATAAATTTATAAGGAATTTAGTGTTCAGGACGGATGCTATGAAGAAATGTTTCGTACAGGCGGATTATGCATAGGTAGTAGTATATATAATTTTATTAATTCTTTGCACAGCAAACTACCAAAACATGATTAATATTTTTTTTTAGTTCTGAGATATTTTGTTAAACAGTTCTATGATTGTACTTAGTATGTTAAAACATCTTTAACCTACGATTTTCTTATGCCCTTAATGGTTACCTGTAAGACCATATAAAAATGTTTGCTAATATTCAGCCAACGCCCATTAAGTAACATATACTATCATTCAACTCCCTGATGCTTAGATATCAATTTATCAATGTCCACGATATATTTCATTTCTGAGATATCGTGTGACAGGCCGACAAACAGACAGATAGACAGACATATAGATATACGTGTAAATGCCATTTTCCAGTACCTTATGTAATAGGCTTCACTACAATTTATCCAAAAACTGTTTTGTCCAGTAATTTATTCTGGGCTAACCATTTAAATTTAGGTTAAATAATATAACACTTAATCTGTTCTAGTATATTTGAAAATCATTTCTTAATTATGTCCATTTCACCCATAAAGCTTTTATTGTTGTAAATATTACGTTACAAAATTTTTCCTGCTTTATTAAATACATTTTCATAATTAAATTGGACTATATTGAATGTAAAACGCAGGAGAAAATGTAATAACGGCCGCCAAAGTTTGCGGTTGAATTTATTTTTACTGGATTCCAGTTCCGGTGGATTGCTCACAAATGCTTACGGATTCGTTTCTGTTCGTGTTTTAATAGTTTTGTAAAGATACGTGTAACTGTTTTATTTATCACGGCATCTTCTTAAAATGTATTATATGTAGTAATAGGTTTCATAAATAAGGTTTAACTATAAAAACTATTGAAAATTTTTGCTTCCTGATTGATATAGTTACTAGGTAAATTTGTCTTTTATTCATATTTGTACATTGATTAGAATGTATGCTGACGATCCGCTTATTAAAGCTATAACAATAGACAAACAACGGCCAAATAGTAAGAGGTTTTGGAATATTATTTCTAAATACAGACGATATTTATTTATAACAGTTTTAAACATAATAAACAGAAGAAGTAACAATAATGCTTTCGCTTTTGTAATAGTAATAAATGAGCAGAGTACACATTATCCTGAAGTGTTATACAAAATATTGAGCATTGAGTAAATTAACGGAAGAAACAGAGACTCTTGTAAGAGCACAACTTAGAGACAGGATAACGATAATGGCGGAAATCCCAACAAAGGATAAATGTACTGTATACTAAGATCGTCTCTTATATCGATGTTGGTAGCCCTAAGGTCTTCCTTTTAACTAATTGACTTTTCCTTTAACGTTCATTACTCTTTTTCTTTCATCTAATTCACTCTAGAAGCTTTTATTGTTGAACTAAATAATCCTACAACACTATTCTTGTTTTAATATTTCAACATTATAACTCTTTTGTTTATACATTTAGGTAAATGTAGGGTAAAGTGTATTTTATGCAAAGTTACTGCAAATGTAATTGAATTAATTTACATTTTTATTTAATTAGTTTACATAGGAGGGTAACGTTTAGAAATTAGCTTTTAAGAAGGGGTTATTTTAGTAGTCAGCTAAAATGGGATATCAAAAGCTATATTACTTGTATATAGTTTTATTCCTTCTTCTTTAGATATTCCAAACCCAAAATAATTTTAGAGATAAATCGACAAAACCTGTAAAATTTCATAAAATTATAATAAATCACTAATGATATTTATCAAAATTTAGGATTGATGCTCTCACAAAATTTTAAACATATGTTAAGCTTTCGTCATTGTTGCCATCAAATCATTAAAAACTTACTGTATCTTGGAAAATGAACTTACTATTTTATTGTCCCTTGGTTATTTACTATGGCACTTTAGTTCATATTTTCATTTTTCACGGTCTAATAAACAAAAAAATACCGTTTGCTTCTGTATGACAGAGTAATATTAAAAACGTATAGACTGCTTAGGGGTTAGCCATTTCATCTTGCAGCGACCCTGCTTCACTAAATTATACTTCTATAGAGACATCACTAAGCGTAAAAAGAAACTTTTACGTTACTTATCTATATCAACTCTTGTCGTCATATCCATTACCATTCATAAAATTAATTAATCCATAGTTTTAATTAGTTTTAGTTAGTTCATCTTTGTTTTAATTTTTTATACGGATGTTCCAATTGGTTGTTTTTATTTCCTTTAATTATTTAATAAAACAAATTACTGAAAGAATATGTGATACAAAAAACACTTTTTTGAGAGAAATTATATTTTAGACGTATTCTTTCCTTTTAATTATAATGAGAATAACAAAAGTGTTTAATCTTACCAATCCTTTTCAATTACAATGCTTTTCTAAAAAATTGGTATTTAGTATGTAAATGAGAAGTAACTTCACGACGTTGTTTCATTTGCCAATCACAAGAAGAAGTCGGGAGATATCCGGGACAACTACGAGAAAGCGACGAAAAAAGGAGAAAAATTATGAAAGTAAAATAGTAGGAAATACCGAACAAGTATCAAGAAGAATTATAGCAAAGAGAGCGAAAATGCCAAAAATAGTCGATGGTAACCAATAAAAAGAAAAGATAAAGTGCGCGTAGGAGGCTGTGCAGCATCTGAAACTCGATTCGCCTTCATCCTCACCCCCTAAGTGATTTACCACGAGATGAGCCGTTAATGTATTTAAATATACTCATGTAATACATTTTAATTTCACTGAAACTCGCAGGGATTGAAACATGTACGTATTACCTCAATTCCTATATGTAAAGTTTTGCGAGGAACTTAATATTCCCTCCACTTTGTCTAGATTAAAACACTCTTTCAAAAGATAACTTAACATATTCATATTGTCCTTATTGCCCTGTATTGTCCTCGTCAAAATCCGATTCTACAAAACCTCAACCTATGTTTACTAAAGTTGCACTAAAAGGAGCTTGCTTCCGTAGTAATATGATCAACAGAATGGGTAAGGTTGGGGGGGAGGGCTACATCCTGTCGAGATCACATAGGAGAGTTAGTGGTCTTAATATTTCAGTCATGTCACTTACGTAGATATAGTGAACTAGACCTATACCAAAGGTGATGCTAAAGCATCGTCTGCGTTCCCGAAGTGTCCTAGTCGCGCTCATTAAATTCATGTCTCAGATCCTCAATTCTAAAATCTGACTGCTCTTAGTAGCCATTGCTTTTACTACCCAAATCGCCTTATCTCACTTCCGATACCAAATGGTTTTTTCCCACCGAGTTTCTGAAATTGTAAGGCAATAAACCTCTTTAAAAATATTACTGGATAAAGACTAATTATAATCCCAGAGCTAATTAACTAATTCTATTTCAAAAAAAACAAAATTACGTCATTAATGCAACATTTTGCAACTACAATACCTATCATAGCAAAATGTTTCATTAAAATAGAAACCAATTCCTTGAGGGTATATTTCGTTATGATCCCTTATGAGGAGGGCTCAAAAGGTTATTTAAAAAATTGTGGAAACAGTAAACTAATAATTTTTTTATATGCTTTAAATCCAAGATCATTTAAATTACTGGCAACTCCTTAACTGTACTGTGAACATCTACAAAGTTCTCAAAGTTGGTGAACACTCTATGTCATAGATGTCCTCGTAATAATGCTATTACCCTGAGGTTGATAACAATGTCGTGTCGTTATGTTATTATTAATCAACCAATATATGAAAACGGTGAAACAAAGAGAATTAGCCCATTCCAGAATTCAATTGTAAATCGTGTAACACCATCAACAATAATCACAAGAAATATTTGTTTGAGTATTCTCACTTTAATATATCCAATTGGATTCCAATCAACTCTGTCTCAACTGATTAAATAAATAAAGGTTTGATTGGCATTTGATTAATCGTCAAAGAGACAATCACATTAACTGAACTCAATTTAAACATTAAAATATAATGCATTGGATTGCAAATGCATTACTCTTGCAAATGGTTTATGCTTAATTTCCAATATTAATACCACTCATATTTTCTTATCGAGTATTATGTCATCTCATCTATCAAAGTTGATATAAAGTTGTTAAAACTTGCTTTTAAGGGTGTTTAAACTGATTATAGTAGATTTCAGTTGGAATTAATTACTATACGTGGTTGGAATTGAACGTATTTTATTACTTAAATATTCTTATTAAATTTAGGTATGTGCATTATGAAGAAATAATTACAAATTACAAGATGAAAATTGTAAATAGTTTGAATACTTTTAACAACATCTTGGCTAGTAATAGAATGATAATTTTCCTCCTGCTAAAATTGCGCGTTATTGAGAACTTAAAATATAACTGAAACTGCAACAAACCATGACGTAAAAGCAGTTGCTATGTGACCAAAATAGTTTTTAACCACTATATGTTCTTTAAATTTAAAATGCCTAATATTTTTACTTAGTTATGTTTTATAATTGTATATAGCCCATGCATATATAATGAATAAAGTGTGGAATTTGTGTTAATTTAGCTTGTACTATAACTTCCCAATACGCTTCTATCCAGTACAACTACCAAAATATTCATGCTATTTTTAATGATATAGAATAACTAGTGACTCGTACCTTTGTTTATAAAGTTGTAAAGGAGGCGATTAATCACTTATATGGATATGGTGTGTTGATATACGGGGATTATATCAATTAGTTCTGAGAGCTGCCGCTAAGCTGCGCCACGTAACTTTGATGTATTCGTGAGCTTAGCCTCTCAATCTTCAGATGGCAGTCAAAGCGCTCACTTTTGCTGTATCTCAATTTATAAATTTGGACGATAAATTTTTTGTGTAACTAATATATTTGAAGCTAGTACTAATGAAGTATTCACATATTCATTGTAAGTTAATACTGATTAAGTGCGGACAGAGAAATATAAATGAAATTTTCTATCCTTAGGAGAAACTTGGGGGATATTCGGGTCAATTTCGCTAACATTCAGTAATTTATTGATGGCTCCACGTTTACATTTAATGTGATTCCTAACACTTGTATTCTATTCTATTACATATCAAAGGATTCATTAAGTTTGTTCGTTAAGTTTGTGGTTCAACAATAATGTTTATTGGTGTTAATATTGTATTACAAAACATTTACGGATTTACTAAATGAACTTTTAGAGTTAAATGGTACTATACCTGTATATTGGATGTAAACCTCTGAAAAAAATATATACCGACCGCCAAACTTTTTGGTTGAATTTGTTGTTTAACAGCATTTTTACGGGTTCGATTTATTTATGTCTAATCCTTTTATTAGAGATTTGTATAACAGGTTCACTCAGTTCAATTTACCTCCGCACTGTCGAAAAATATATTATAAAATACAAAGGTGCTCATAACTGGGTTCAACTATAAAAACATAATTCAATATTTGTTTTTTTATGTTAATAATTTATTAGGTACTAGTGCATTTTATTAATATGTGAAAGTTGATTGAGGTTTGTCGACGACCCTTTAATTATTAGCTGAACCATAGCCCGTATAACGGCAAAATAGTAAGAAGTGTTAAAATTTTATTTCTTAATATAGTCCGCCAAATAACGTAATAAAATTGTTGTTTATAATACTTAAACATAATATAATGTGGAAGTAACAACAATTCATTCCCTCTTATAAAATTAACATAACTGAGCAATGTTTAAATAGCCTGAAAATATGTAATACCATTTAGGATGGAGTAAATGAGCACAAGAGTAGTAGAAACAGAGACTCGTACAAGTGCAGATCATAAAGATACAAATGAATGTCAAAGATAATTGGGGAATCCCAACAAATGGAGAAGTTTATAATAAGATCGTCTGTGACATCGACTTTTGCAACTCCAAGGCTGTCTTCACAACTCATTGATTTCTTTCAAACGTTAATTTCACTTTTTCTTTTATGTAATTCACTCTAATAGCTTCTATTTTTTAGCTAAATAATTGTAAAAGGAGTATTATTGTTTTCATACCTCAGCTTTATACGTATTACAATTTTGCTTTTACCTTGAGGTACATATAGGGTTACGTTAATTAAATGCGAAATTCCTCACCATATTAATAAAGTTATTTGTACTATTATTTATTTAGTTTGTACATCACACAATTTTAAATTAATTTTGAATTAACGCCGAATTATTTTAGTAGTAAATGGAGTAAAAATCTATAATATATTTTGTATTAATTTTATCTCATTTTGCATTACTTGTGAAACTCCTAACCCGAAATAATATTTGATGACAGTAACCATCAAAAGCTATAAAATGTCTAAAATCATTATTTTTTCAAAATTATTTTTTATGATGAAGGAGTGTGAAGTATACGGGATTTTCCGGAAATTTCCCATAGTTCAGTGATACAAAAAAATCAGTACAGTACATTTCAAGATCTGATATCTTATCTCTTCCTCAAGCGACTAACTAACCTAAAACATAAATACAGGTAGGTTAAAATACGTAAGTCGTACTAAAACGTTGTTACACGCACAAGTCAGAAATCATATGAATTATGCTGCGTCAAGTTCATAGAGACTAACTCTAAAACATGCACTATACGATTTACATAATTATCAGTTTAACATAGATTTTAGTTTTGTATTAGGTTTATTATTTACCTTTGGAGGAGACGAGATTTAAGATCTCAAAACGTAGTTTTACGGTTTTTTTTGTCACTGAACGATGGTAAATATCCAGTAATAATCCTGTTTTCTTCAAAATCATAATATTTCATGAACTTATGAAAATTTAGAATTACCGTTTTCACAAAATTTAAAATATCCCAACAGACTTTGTAATTTTTTGCATTAAAACGTTGAAAATACAACCGTATCTGGGCCAGTAAACATCCTATTTTATAGTCTTTACGTCTTTACAACATAAGATGTGTAAATATATGTTCACATGTATTTTTACGACCTGATTACCAAAGTAGCCATTTTGCTGTATGGTAGAGAATATCGATATAAACATATAGATTGTGTCGGGGGTAGTTATTTGATCATGCAGGTACCCGTAACTTGAAATTGTGCAATGTGTAGAGAAATTACTAAGCAGACGAAACATCTTGTACGTAACTTGTCTGTAGGCACTGTCACCTTTATATACTAATACCGTCCATTTATATACAGAAATATTAATGAAGGGATATAAATAATAATCAAAAAGGTTCCTGGTAAATATATCTTTAGGATTCTACATTTACAATGTTGATCGGTGAAAGATTAATGAAAGAACTCCCAGGGTCGAGGGACGATCAATCTCTAGAATCACATTTATCACATCAGCAGCTGACTTGTTTGTAAGTTCCATGAAATATTATTTAATATTTTTTATTCATATTATAGGAGTAAATTATATTAATACTCCTACTAGTAAATGAGTAATTATGTTATTTTATTCTCGGACAGTTATGCAATAGTAACTTGATAGACAAAAATGTTTTATTAATTACGTTTTTATAAAAAGTTACATAAAAAACAACAAAAAAGCAACGATGTTCTGGTGCTTGGTAATTGTTTTCACTTAATTGCATACCACTCCTGATTCCAAGACCACCTCACTAATATACCAGACCTACTTTCCTTATCATGGTTCACAATGACATCGAGTTCAGGCTTGTGATCGTTAGCGAAGGCTATTTCATTAAATGTGTTGACAACTAGAATTCCTGCTGTCTACTGGCCATTCAATATAAACATGTTTTTTCACGATGTTCCCAACTGTAAGTGGTTTCGACCTCCGGCATGGGAATTTGAAGTAAAAACCTCCTAAATCATATTTTCTGTCTATTAATAAAAATCCAACAACACTGCATCCTATAAACATTTTAGAATAAAGCGCATTACTGATGATACAAGTCACGTTGTAACATGAAAATGATGACTGTTTCTTCAAATTCCTCCAAAATATTTATTTCCCTTATTGCTTTATTTCGAACTGCAGAGCCAGTACGTACATATGATATAGTTATGAGATTATTGATTGCTAAATTTTCGAATAAATATGGTATATAATAATATTTAACATATAAAATGTAGTATATAGTAAATATTTATAACTTAATACAATCCTTATAAAAATCTGATATATAATTAATAAAAGTATAAAAATGTAATAGAATATATATATAACTCCACAGAACTAAATTTATTGTATAATTACTGACTTGTAATAGTATTAATCTAGAAGGATGTTATCCAAATTAAAAAAAATTTATTGAACTAGTTTTGGTATTTTTAGATGGCATTATTTTTATATCAAAATGATTTCATTTATTGTTTTATAAAACATGATTTATATAAATTATTTGTTAAATAAACTTAATAATAACTGTAGTGAAGTAATTTTGTATAGGGAGTTAATTAAGGTTTTATATCGTTTAATTGGTAACTTAAACAAGTTCTTGCGAGAATATGTGATAACCAACAGAGTGCTTTATAACATATTCTTTTTTTTTATTTAACAACAAGGACTTGATATTCAGAAATAATTATTTTTAATTATAATTAATTTATTTTTGAGTCCAGCACTCACACAAAAACTCAGAAATGCGCACCTATCTGCAGCAACTACTTACGTAAAACTTTATTATTTTTATTATTTATTATTATTTTATTATATTATTAAATTTTGCATGAAAATATGTTAGAAACATCTGTAATATTAAGGGTCAATTATATAATGTAGCAATAGACTGTTTCACCAAACAAAGTACATTGTTTATTTTTTTAACTGTAACCTCAGCAAGGGTAATGTTTACATGACACCATATTCAATTCTATACATACAAAAGAAGCAGTGGACATGTAATGAATGTATTTAAATTAATGTTATTACGTTAAACATATAATATAGACTTAACCGTACACTCAGTACATTGTGAGGAGAAAAAGTGTTGAACTCATAGTATTAAAAAACACAAAGAAAACGTATTCATTTGAAATTTGGAAACCCCCATAATAGATTTAAAGCTTGCATATAATATAGTAACAACGAGCAATTATTTGTATATTTTTGTGTCTTTAAAATTTTCTGGTAAAGTATTTATGGTAATAGTGGACAGGTATGCTATACATGTACATTTTTAGCGGTGCAAGTAATTTTTCACACTGAGTACCATGATGTAAGAAGTCAGACCTGGGAGCTGCAGCTCAATATATAGCAGTGGTATTACAACATGATTCACGTGGACGTGCAATTTATAACGCTTTTGCTCTTACCTTTGCCGTTATTTATGGCACCTATACAGGAGATGAGATTTATAGCATCATACGTAACCCAAAAAGAGAAGAAACAGTATTTTGAGGTTTACGTAATATAACGAAAAATTAATAAACTATGGCAATATAAAGAAACTTCTTTACGCCTAAATGGGCACTGACATTGCTTTTTGCCGGTATGCGAGAGTTTCTACGCACCGTCGAAATCCGACTTCAAGTCAATTCATAACGTTTTCAGAAAGACTGATATAAGATTTGATTCGCTGAGATAACTCAATTACGAAATATAAAATGACTCTATAACCTTGCACTTTAACAAGTTTTTCAAGAGTTCGCTGGTATATTTTGAATAGTATCTAATTTATTTTTAAAATATCTTAGTACTAAAAGTTACAAATTCTTTTATATGGTAAATCAGCCGTAATTGATGTATACCAAATTTATATAACTCAATAACGTAACTTGTAATGACAAGTGAAGATATTTAAAAGTGGGTGAATTGTGTTAGTTATAGGTTTACGATGTCTTAAAAATTACCCTGTCAAGCATTAAAGTTGCTGTTAGTTGAAAAATCACAAAATGAATTAGTGCAGCTTTTGCCAATAAACTTAACTTTTATCTGTGAACTAGAAAATATATGAGAATTATATATGACATCTTAAGGTGAATGATTGAAACCAATTTTAATATGTCTAAATTTAGAAGTCTATGAGTTTGCAATAATCAGGCACTAATAATAATTAGGGGTGTCCTCTAGCGTTTATAATAGTTCATACTCGTGGTGTGTACACAGTAAAACCAATAGAAGCGTCCTATAGATTTGTATAATATCATTTTTTTGAATTTTTGAAACTGAGAATTTTCAGCTCAAACTTGGACAAACAGAAAAATTTTAATCTTTAATATATTTTCAAAAGTTTAAGATTAAAATTTTTCTGTTTGTCCAAGTTTGAGCTGAAAATTCTCAGTATATTATCACTAATATATTTTCAAAAGTTTGTCATACTTTTTATTTATTTATTTTTAGGAACAGTATATTTTAGGACATGAGAAAAAAAGAGACCACCTTCATTAATCAACAAAATCAAATTGGGACATTAACTTTTTTTTAACTTTCAAACATTTAAACAAGGTTCAAATCCTAGTTATTTAAATCAAGTAATTTCATTGTCTTGATAGGGAAGGTGATGTAACCGAGTGAAACAAATCACACATAATTTTGATAAACAAATAAATTACTAATTTAGTGTAAGAAAAGGGTTTGTAAGAAAGAAAGTTTCTTTCTACATATTTTATAAACAAGCGTTAATTTAAATGTTTATATAACAAACCACATAAATGTCATGTGGTTGTGGATAATCAAAGTTTCAATCTATAGTAGTAATGATGCAATAAATCTTTGGATTGATTACAGCAATACAAGAAGCCTGCTCTGAGCTGGAACTTGGTGTAGCTTTAGTATTACCTCATGTTTCAATCTGTAGAAGTAATTGTGCAATAAATCTGTAGATTGATTACAGCGATACACGAAGCCTGGTCTGAGCTGGAACACGGTATATCTGTAGTATTATCTCATTTTTCAAAGCTGGTTACGATTTGTCGTCTTTTTCTCTTATCTTTACAGTAACTTGAGACTTCTCTTCGTAAACACATAGAACATGAAATTTATTTCATATATTTTTCCTAAGCAAATATAGTACCATGATGAAGTAAGTGTGGTATTAATAACTTAAAATATGTTTTAATAATCCATTGTACAATTAACTTGTACATTTTAAGATATGTGTAAAATTAACTTTTCTATTGGAAATAAGCATAAGCAGTTTCATAGAATAGAAGGCTATTTAAATAAAGTTTTAAATTTATACAAACACTAAATTAATACTTTTAATAAAAAGTATGCCGTGTTGCGTATTGGGCTGTATATAAACTAATATGATTCTAGAGAAAATAACGGTAAGTAAAGCTTAGTGATTTATTTAGTGAACATTATTTAGACAAGGGAAATTACGAGAATGGGGCTGAAATAGTCCTTCAAAATATTTTGTGTTTGGATAGAATTCTACCTAAAACAGCTTCAGAGTAAGGTTTAAACTATCTATTATCTAAGAGTTAATGTGTATAAACTTAGGTTTAAAATTGCATGAAGTTAAAATTTTTTTTTAATATGACACAAATGTAAGATAGAGTAATATAAATCATTAAAATGTAATATAAGTTAAACAATCGTGTGAGTATCATTAAAACGCACGTGTCTCCTTACCCTAAGTTATAAATTTTAAACAGTTTTTGACGTGACAACGTCTTAAATTAGGTTGCGGCTCGGAGTCACTCATGAAAAAGTGTAACGCCCGGTAACGTTACGTTGCCCGTCCAGTGGGTCCGCCGCACGGAATCCGCACGGGATAAAGCAGATAACTGTGGGTCCGCCGCACGGGATTAAAGCAGATAACTATGTTTATTCGTGAAATTGTGGAGTGCTTAGATTCGTCATTTACAACAACTACAACAATAAAGGTAAATAATTGTACACTGATATTTCATTATCGTAAACTATGATTGATTGATTAATTGCTAGATTGACACAAAAGTTGAGAAACTGAGTTTATAGGTTATGTCATGCTATTGACAAATGTTGATAGTGTTAAGTAAATTATTAGTTTAAATCACTCTGCAAACAATCGTAATTCAGTCGATTGAGAAGAAACAGCGCGTATTGCTAGTCAAACATTTACAATAACAAATTATAACCTCTAACCTGTCATAACAGTGCGACCAAACAAACGAACTAAACCGACCAATCACCACGCGCGGAGTTAGAATTTAAGTGTGTTTAGCAAGAATTTCAAATTCCAATTTTAGTAAATGTTTTATTCAACTTTACCATTTACAATAACAAATTTTAATTAATTTCAAATTATGTACAATGTTTTAGTAAACAAAATATATTTCTATAGTTAAAATTTGTGCAATTCTTATTTTCATTCAATTCCTTGTTCCTATTGTGCAATTTAATAATATTCATATCAATAAATATTCTACCGAGAAAAAGACGTTGTCACGTAAAATCTTCGCCCGTAAAACCGACTTTACAGGTAACCATAATTTTTTACTTGTATAAAATTCTACAAGATTGAAAGAAATAATAGTATATTGGCAAATTTTTTCTATACACAGCTTTAATGGGCCTTGTCTAACCCAATTCTTATTTTGATATAAGATTTATCATATTTGGAGATAACTCAAGTCCAATTGTAACAACAAAAACTGGATTGGCGGTTCTCTTTTCAAAAAATTGTCACTTTTTAATACGCACAATACTTGACACCTGAATTTCATCACTCTTACACATACAGTATATCCAAAACATTATTCATAAGTATTTTAGTACATACTATTTTATCCAAAACCTGATAAATAAGTATATTTTAGTACCTATTAATGTACGTATATTGTAGAATAAGCAGTTTTGCTGACAATGTTGTACTAGTTTCGAATCATGGAATCGTAAGCAGTTCACGTAGTATTAAACAACGTAATATTACCAATATCAATAACAAAGGGAACAGACTATACATAGCTTTTTTTAGCTTTTATATTTCAAACCTACCAGCGTTTATAACTGCGAAAAGCAGTAAAGTCGAAGTGTTCAAAGAACATTAAAATAGTGTTTTAAAAAAGTATATGTATTTATATGTTTTATTATATAACTTTTTCTTCCAGGAAAAATGAATTATTTCAACTATGACAATACGACATAAGCATTTAATATGTATGAAAATACCACAGCTTATAAAACACACGAACTGGTCTTTTATATTTTAGTTGAGCTGCCTTCATTAATGATTAAACCTAAAAGCAGGAACGGACGCTATTTAAATCCTTTCCGGCTTGCCAGGAGAAGACCGGATTTCTTGTATATGTTGTTCTTAACATCAAATTATAGTTTCAGTAGCAGTTGTAGAGTTTAATAAGCTATTGTTAATTTACTGGCATGTACACTTAAACTATAATATAGTTTAATATTAGTGTAAGTTTAATATTAGTTTATATATTTCCTTACAAAGATATATTTTATTTTTGTAAGGAAATATATATTTATTTTTATCATTTAATTTAAACTCTAGTTTCTTAAAACATAACAATTTAAGCACAGATTTAAATATTCAATTTGCTTAGCAAAATTTAAATTTCGCTTCATATAAGTTTGAAAGATAAATATAAATGTCATATATTTATATAAAAATTTACCAAATTGTGATTTTAAATTATAGATATATATTGTGAGTAAATAAATACATTTGTATTAAATATGTTATAAATAAATTAAATTTAATTAATACAGTTTACAAAATTAGTTCAGAAAAGAATAAACTTATGCTATTATTGATCTTATTCTATCGTATTTTTTTTCTTTTAAATTACACTATAACTTATATATAATCGTTCTGAATTTTAAAAACTAGATAAAAAAATTATTATTATTTAGCATAAAATTCTGAACTAAAATAGTTAGCAGCTAAAAAATAAAGTTTTAATAGCTAGTTTTCTCTTTCAATGATTAGAATATTCCACATTTATATATAGATATTTTTAACACAAAATCATTGATATAAATTATGCATTTAATATTTTTATAATTCTATAATCTCTATCTCTTTAACAAAATAGATAAGATAGATTTGAATTTTTCTTAGTAATAAACCTACAGAAATTATGAAGTGAATCAGTTAAATAAGAATACTATCTAAATTTTATGTAAATAAGCTACACATACGTTGGAATCTGTTAATACTCACAACCGTTATTGTGGTTAATCTTGTAATTGCTTTATTATCTTATAAACCTCAAAACTTTTTATTTTATAATCATATGAGATGTCAAAGTATTTACATAAAAACATACAGATCAGTTCCTCCACCAAAGTAGTATTTATTTCACCATTGAACAAATGATGACGAAACATTTTCCTGATTGTTTACTCAATGGTCCCTAAAATTGACAGTCATACATTCTACCAAAGTGGAAAGACTCGTGCTGAATCATTTGGTTCATGTGAATTCATGCCAGATATATCCTCGTCTAATTTGACACATTTCTTAATATGTAAAAGGTGGCTTATCTTCTAAATTTTTATTACGGCTATAGAACATTTGTAAAATAATTCAAAACTCTTAAAAAATCACAATGTAGTTAAGCATTTTATTTGTATAATTATATTTTTATAAAAATAAGTTTTACGAAATTCGTAGCCCTCGTTCAAAATATTGTTCTAGTCCTTTAATATTACATTTTAAAGGTATTTTTGTGCATCATAATTTTTTTTTATTCATTCCTAAGAACCTTAGTATTTTTCAGAGGCAGAGGTATCCGCACCAAAATCAAGTTTGATCTTCTTCTCCATAATAAAGTCTTCTTTGAGTGGCTGTCATTTTGCATTAGAGAACGGCTGAATAATTACTTTCAAAATAACCTAAAATCGAAGGCAGCTTGTAAGAGTTTTCGAGTTACCCTTAAGAGTTATTACATAAGTGCCGGTAAAGCATGCGGTAGCTCAAACCTAGTAATAGACTAGATAATTATTGTAATAAGCCACCAGAGCCACCAAGAACAAAATGCTTAATTAATGTTTCCAGGTATATTATGGTTACGGATGTATTTCGCTGGAAATATATAAAAATAAGGGAGTAATATAGTCCTAGCATTGTAACTGACGTAGTTTGCTTCCAATAGTTATAATATATTTTGGTATTTCGTGTACATTAATGACACAATAATTCAACATAGTCTGTAGTTTGAATAAAGAATTACATTTTCGTTAAATGTTTCAAGAACCATACATTAACAGTGTATTTCATACAACAGTAAAAATAAAAAAAGGGAAACCGTTTCAACTGCAACATATAATTTTTTGACATATATACCACTGATTATCTGTACTATTTGTTTACACAAACGCTAGCTTATTTTTAATCGAAACATATTTCAAAACATAATAATATTTTTGTTATATTTTATATATTTTTGTTGAATAACATATTTATATTTGTTTCTACCTCCGTAGGCTTGTAAAGTTGCTTGAAATAGGTCAAGATATATATTTTTTGAATTTCTAGGAACAGAAAAATGTACATTTTACAGTCCATTAGTTTGTATAAATCTTCAACCTATGCCAATTCCATATGTAAATTCTGACGCAAACTGGAGTACATTGGAGAGAATTTAAATTAAGGTGACCCATATTTGTATGGGAGGTGTCTACAAATTTGCATAGCTTTACCCACCATCATTCGCCTTTAATAGAAATATTGAAAATAAGAAACTAATATTTGCTTAACTTTTTTTTGCTTTTGAAGTAATGTATTGACTTGATTATTTCTGAAGCTATGTATCCAAAAATTCGGCTAGCATTATTTGTATTTATCCATAAATATAACATTATAAGAATAATTTAAATGTTATTTTGAGTGACGGTAGAAGTCCATTGTACTATAGGCACATCTGGCAGATTAATTATGGTGTGATATTAATTTTTAAACTCATGCACTAAAATAATTTAATATATTATTATTAGAACTAACCATCAATATTGTATTCCTGTCTAAAAACACCATATCCAAAATTCAATTATTGAAGTTTTGTTGCAGTTGTATATATCACTACATGAATACATACAAAATTGTTTCCTGACCAGTCAATATTCTGAAAAAGTCCTTCACTCTCTAATAAAGGATTAGTGATATATTAGTATGAGTTTAAAATTGTAATGGATTTTCCTTATTTATTTCTTTGTAATTAATTTTAGTCATCTATACACTTTGTAATGATAAACCGTTTTAATTATCCTTTTGTGACTACGTGTATGGTACTTAGCTATTTGGTTAGTTCAATAAACCAATGACATATAAAATCATTTACCTCGAGTTCATAGCCAATCAACAGCAAACATTGAAGTAAATGATTTTAATTATGTAACATGTAGAGTACAAAATCTTCGCAAATACTTCAATATGACAGAGTTCTAGCTTGGAACAAAGTATCAGCAACAGAATAATGTATTTTCTGTTATGTTTCATTTGAATATAATTATAAACTATTTTAATTGAGACTTAAGCTAACATTGAATAAAATGTTGAATAAATAATGCACACTTTTAATAAAATCCTTATACATTTTCACAAACAAAACGTAATTGGGTATCAGTTTTAATACTGATTTCATACAAACTAAAGATGAAATAAATGGAAGTCAAGAGCGAAGTTTATTGAAAGCTGCTCCACAAATGTTTCCTGGAACTCAGACCAGCAATTCATGCAGAAAGTTTCTTACAAAACTTTATATTAAGTTATTTTAAGTTCTTTATTATTTGTACTGCTTGGATACTCGTACTTTACTGTAATCTAATTCTACGAATAACCCTTTATATTTCTATGAATTACACAATTTTACGCCGATTTATATAAACTACTTAAAACTCATTAGAAATTTATGTTATATATGAAACTATAAACTAAAATTTGCAAACAAAATAAAACTTGTTACATGAAAAAGATAATTGCATATGTACTCGAATTTATTTTGTTAAAAGAGTTTACTGCAGTTATAATGATGAGATATTATGGACAGGTATAATAATGAAATTGATAGTTTAGTTTTTAGTCATATTGTTTTGAATTCTACTTGTAAAATATTTCAAGACATATTTCATATTGTAGTTGAGATGAACTGCAAATAAATAATCATTGATTATTTGGAAATCTACATATTTAGAAGAAAACATGTTTGTGAATTTCTGAGTAAGCTTAATCGACACCAAGAGATTTCACTTCGGTCAGCCTTATACTTTCCAGTTAAACCAACACCTAGGCCAGTAAAAACCAAATTGTCACTTTTATGTGGTAAACCCCACGCATGTCTATGAGTAGCACACTACTACCCTAAATATCGATAAATATGGTAAAAGGGCGCATCAATAGGCCTTGTCTAACATGAGTGATTATTGTTGTAGGAGTGGGTGGAGTTCTCTTTGTGTGTTTGATAGAGTCCTAAACATAAGTGAGTAACTTTACCCTCCAACACTGTACTGGAGGCTGCTAAAACTGAGCTAGCCTCCCTTTCTTCCATGATGTTATAAATTAGCTATAGAGTCCACTATCCCTCTTCATTGGATATTGACAGGAGGCGGAACCCCTTATGAAACTTAAGTCACTCCAGAAGCAAGCACGTTGGTCTTTTTAGAACCAAAGGATTTACTCAGATGCTTGTCCTAAATAAAAATTTTAACAGAATATTAGGTATATCTAACATTAAAGATAGAGGATCAGAGCTTTTTCTGGTAAGAGATTATTGCTACATCCAATAATAAATCACCATAAAATATGTTCTATTGTAGTATCACCACATTCATATAATATTAGTGTGTAGAGCAAAAATTAAAAAACCGTGGAGGCTTTGAATAACATATACGTTTTTAATTATTTATTATAAATAAATTGAATTTGTATAATACATTATTTCTCCGCAATGCATTTTAAATCATGATCCAAACAGTTTCTTTAAAAAGCATATTCACCAATGAGATATTAACCCAAGAAAATACAACCTATAGTAAAAAACTAAATACTAATAGAAGGCTCTCAAACGTCTTGCTTTATTAAGGATAATAGGTATACAACCCATTGCAATCATGGATAAGTAAAGCCCCCATTTGTTTCATTATTATAAAACTAACTATTTCCCACGGCTTCGCTCGCTTTTCGTAAGCTTTTCACGTGTATTAGCTTGGTGTTTGGTCCAACAGAAATAAAGAGTTTACGTTGTTGCCATGATCAAGAAAATTTGTCAAAATTGTATTTTAATAGCCAATTTACACGTACATGTATTTTATAATAAAGTGATCTAACACTCAAGGTTTAAGTTCAGCCATAAATTTATTTTAAAGACACATATACATGAAAACGTAGCGCCTTCAAATATTTTTTGGCTATTTAATATTCGTAACTCTCTAGTAACTGCAGTTTATAATGTGCAGGCACTGTGGTAATTCTTATGTTTTGAATTGCCGCCTGATGGTGAGTTACATCAATGGGCATAGCATATAAACCTACTTCGTAGAAATATACATTCATATAAACATTTTCATAATGATCAGATGCATAGTTTCTGAGTCTATAAAAGACAAACAGACAAATGACATACATATATGTGTTATAGTGTTATATGCTATAAGCTACCAAGATCTTATTGAATCGTAGAGTTGTGTGTGTTATAGAGTTGTAACTCACAAACATGAATTTTGCTAAACTGTAGCTTAGTGTCATTTTATAAAATGCATTACTATTATATTATTATTAACACTTAAAATGTTTACCTCATATGAAAAATATTGTTATAATTCTCTGGCCGCCATGTGTAAAATTTGAAGGATTTGCATTTTTTGGACAGAATATAGGGCATATTTAGTCTTATCTCTTGTTTACTTCTATAGCTCCTCTTGTCGCGATACATCTTATAACTATACTTTAGGTTCTTAGTTGAATACAATCTTCGAGACTGATTAAAATTTCAATCTCACCTAACTTATTTAAAGTTAAAATGAAAATTTAATAGAAACCCTCTCACAAAAAAAGGAAACAAAACTTAAAAATATTCTTGGCATTCTAAGAACTTAATCTCGTCTGATGGTCGGCCACTTTGACGTTATAACAAATCTCAAGTAAGTCTTTTTTTACTCAAGCTTCTCGAGACCACAAATTCTACTGAATTATTCCACAATTAAGAATATGAATATAAAATATTTCATTATGTAAATACTGAATTTTTTAATACAGTATTTTTGTTTTCGTAACAAATTCTTAGATTGATAGTTTTTGTATTCGAAGTCTTTAATTACGAGATAATATTTATAAATGTTATTAATATAAACTTAAAATTCAATTACCAGCTTTTGGCTTTATGCTTTATTATTATTTACTCTATCCTTCTGGAAAATACAAGGTTAGTAACGAATATATTTAATTAATAATATTAATATTTAATGTTTCAATATAACGAATCAATTAAATTAAATTTCAAAGTAATAAATTTCGTCGTCAATAGTTTATAAATTTACATGTAGGTATATTATTCTGCTTGGAGGACAACACTATCTAGAAAATAAGCCATAAGAGAACCCTCCTGCAGTCTAAAGAGCGAACATTGTTTTAGATTTTATCAGTAAGGATCATACTGACGCTTTGTGGTACATAATATTTCAGATATCTTACAATTGTGATGCGAAACTCTCTCTACCTCACATTTAAAGTCACACTAGAGGTGTTAAGCATTAATATTCACGGCTAAAATATTACCTCATTACATATATACACATATTCTTGGTGTTTAGATGTAGGTTTTTTTAGAATTATAACGTAAAAACATTGACAAATAAAAAGTGTTGTACTGTTGACAAATATAATCACTTGTACAGGGCAGATTAGATAACCAAGGAAGTTTTTATATGCAATTTAGATTTTGTGTATTTTATTTATGCTGAAGAAATGTATACAAGTGTCGGGAATACATGAACGCCAATAAATGTAATGTAATTGATGCCTTCAATTTGTTAAGGGTCTGATAGAATACTTTTAGCATTGACTGTTACAGACTTATAGGCAAAGATGGTTGTTTAAGGTAAGTGGTGGAATGTCCTTTAATTCATCTGGCTCTAGAACCTGATTGTAAAAATAATTATAGTAGCCCCCATCTGAATTAGTTATCTGCTTAGAATCTCTGGAGGTGACAAATCTAGCAGTTCTGCCGATATGGGTGGAATCTTATAAATAAAAAATTAATCGTTAAATGTGTTGGTAAGCGCTAAGGTCAAGAACGGCTGGACCAGTTCGGTTAATTCTTTTTTGTAAAATGTCCATTGAAATCCGAGGAAGGTTTTTATGAAGCAAAATATAAGAAAAGTTACCTGGAATATTTTTAAATTCAGAAAAAATGTAGTTTTTACGTTTCATAATCCAAATTAAATCGGCGCTAAACAGCTGTTCACACCTTCAGTTGTATGTCGAAAAATTGGCTGAAACATATGTTTACATTTAAATTTGATAAAATATTACGTAAACAGTGCTTAATCATTAGCGTAATGCAGATAGTTAAATAAAAAGTTAATATCAACATTTTACTCCAGATCGCGTTACTGCTGAATTTAAATCATCTAATGCGATTTTATATAATTATTATTATTTAAAACACTGTTATAAAAACAAACCTTAATGAACAAAGTTAGGAATGTTTTCACATACGTTACTTTAAACTGATGGGCTTCCTTGACATTGTGATATGGCATTTTAACAGTGGCTTATGGGAAAACAGATAAATTAATACTAACATGCCTCAAACGTAACAAAAAACTTTTATTTTTGAATGTTTGCGTAACCTTAATAAGGATTTCTCCTTATACCGAAAGTACATAGGAAATGGTAGGACTTCTCCCTAGGCCGTAATAGGCTTCTCAGTCCTACTCATGTGTATATTTTCTTCATCAGGACAAAAAGGCAAATCTAACTTTGTCTCTGGAAATATTTTGAGACGGAAAGTATATTACAGAAGCCCATAGTAGATGATTTTGACCAAAGTAGATTTCCAAGAACTGTATAATCGAACTATATAGTATTTTGATCGAGACAATACGGCAAGCTAAATTGTGACTTAGTAAGTGAATTTAAACGACAACGATTCATTCTTTTCCGACTACAGTCCAAAAAACAAGACTTATGTCATCACACGCCTCATCAAATACGAAACATTATTTTCTATAATCATATCTACATGCTTCCCATCAAACCCAATTGATTTGTGGATCAAGATTATATGTGTGATGATATTTTGTATCAAATACGGAATAGAATATAAAAATCCAAATATACAAATCATCAGTGAAGAAATTTACAACGAAGCATTGATTTCAATTGAGGACATGTGCTTGATGATGTCAAACAAACTATTAATTCAATTAGGCCTGGCCGCGCCCAATCGTCCAATGCATGATGCTTTTAACCAAGAGTTGCCAAAACCAACACTGTATGATCTCAACACTTTGAGAGAATTAATTCAAACAAACCTTCCACTGTTGAATTAACAACAGAAGTATGTATTTGATGCTCTTATGAAAGTAACAAATGATGAAACTGGAGGATTTACTTCTTAGATGCACATGGTGGTACAGGAAATACATTTTTGGATTTAATTAATATTGGCAACAAATTCGCTCACAAAATACAATTGCACTTGCACTCGCTTCGTCGGGAATCGCAGCAACTTTGCTTGAAGGTGGTCGAACAGCCCCATTTTCCATACACTACAATTTCCATTAAATATGCAAAGCAATGAAACTCCAACCTGCAAAAATTTCGAAGAACTCTGCAATGGCAAAGGTTTTGCAGCAATGTAAATTGATTGTTTGGGATGAATGCACGATGGCACATAAACAATCTTTGGAGGCTTTAGACAGAACCTTAAAAGATCTACGGAGCAATCATAACCGATTTGGTGGTGCAATTATTTTATTAGCAGAAGATTTTCGTTTAAAACATTGCCAGTGATTCCACGATCAACGCCAGCTGATGAACTCAATGCATGTCTAAAGTCCTCCAACTTGAAACATGTCAAAGTACTTAATTTAAGCAAGAATATGCGTGTCGAGTTGCAAAATGACCAATTTCCTATAGACATGTTGACTGGCTGTATTAACTTTCCTTAAAGTCTCTGTCAGTCAACTCGATCAAACGATGACTTATTCAGAAGGTGTTTTTTCAAAATTACACAAAACCATGATTGGTTGAGCGAACGAACTATATTGGCTGAAAAAAAAAAAAAAAAAAAAAAAAAAAAAAAAAAAAAAACAGAGATGTAAATGAATTCAATTTCAATATTCAAGAACAAATTAGAGGCGAATCGAGGATATATAAAATAAGTTGATTCGGCTACTAACCAAGATGATGTAGTTCAACTATCCATCGGAATTTTTGAATTCGCTGGATTTTGCCAGGATTGCAAACCTCACAATTTTCAATTAAAGGTTGGATCGGTAGTTACAATGTTGAGAAATATCAACCAACCGTGTCTTTGCAACGGCACTCGGTTAGCGATTAAAACCATTACTAAACAACGTGATAGTAGCAACTATACCGAAAGGAAAGTATAAAGGAGAAAATGGTTCTCATACCGCGCATCCCAATGATTCCGGCTGATGTGCCATTTCATTTTAAAACGACTGCAGTTTTGCAGCGCGGCTTCCTTTTACTATGACCATAAACAAGTCCCAGGGGCAATCATTAATTATTTGTGGTATTAATCTAGAAACCCCATGTTTCTCACATGGTCAATTGTACGTTGCCTGTTCCCGTGTTGGAAAAACCATCAGATTTGTTTGTCTATGCGCCAGGTAATCAAACAAAAAACATCGTATATCACACAGCACTACAAAGAAAATAAAACTGATTTTTGTTAATAATACTATGGAATTCTCATGATTAACAATTAAAGCGATTACTTACTTTTAAATGCTTATGTATGTTTTATTTAATTATCTTTTATGCACAATGCTCTATCACCAGGGTGACGGTTCTGTTCAGGAGAATTTTTTGCCCCGACTATAAAATAGGTAGGAACAAAAAAACTGCCACATTACAAATCTTTTTCACAGGACGAAGTCTGTCGGGTCCGCTAGTTTAATATAATAATGGGAGATAAATATACGAGAAGAAGTAAAGAAGTTAAGCATTATTTCTAAAAATAATCACGCAATGCCTTTACTATACAAGTTAGAGAAGAAAATGTGTTGTGGATACTAGAGGAGAAAAACCTACACATAAGAGTAAAATTGAAACTTGTAGGACAGAACATAATAGCTCGCCAACAAATGGGTTCCTTTTTAGTGGTCACACCTTTAATCATACCCAAAGCTCTACTCATATAAAGTGTTTAGAACATTTTAACTTGTATGTACTCCCTCAGCCTGAATATCTTGTTCAAGGTATTATAAGGGATAATCTTACCATTTGTCAGTTCTAAAATAGTCTGCACAATATTTAATGCGTATTCCATTGAGGATGTTCTACTTCTGCACTGAATATTTATTCATGTAATGACATATTCATATTTACACAAGAAATATCTTGAGCAACCACAGACAACTCAAGATATTGACAAATAATTAGGTATTAGTTCTAGAAGAGACTGTAACTCTATAAATCCAAATCTTGTTAGAAAAATTGGTTGGTGGAGATGAATAAAAGAAAATGTATTAAAGCATAAATATAAGTAAACTTTACCAGGAAAACAGCGAATGTTCAGACAAGACTCGATGTTATTAAAAGGCTTCGTTATTATCACTTAGTCGTTAAGTCTATTGCATATTTCAGTCTATTTCCTAGAAATATTTAAAATAACAGTAAGGAAAATCAAAGGAGGGAAAACATTGAAATAAAATCATCTGTGCTGTAAAATATCTCCTCTTGCTACATTATAATTTACTGTCGTAACGTTTAGGCACAATATTTAGTGTGAAACTATGTCATTCCCTGCATTTAGTTTTAAAAAAACATGGGTTCAGAAAGGTGAACTTTTGAACACTCATTTGTATTAGTAACGTACTAACGGCTCTAAAAACACCTTAAACCTACTAAGAATTAATGACATTTTCAGGACTAAAGTAGAATTTCAAGACCTATTTATGTGTATATTTTCCTGATCAGGACCGCAATGAAAACGCTACTACGACACAAAAGTATATTAGACAATAAATAAATAAAAAATAAATGTAGGTAGTTGCTTTTGACCAACCTAGTGTTTTTTTGTCCAAGGTATTACAAAATTTCTTAATCGGGGCACAACGAATTCGCTTCTACGGTAACAGAAGTAGATTACAACGACCGGAAGTAGTATCTTTTGGACCGAAGCAGTCCTTGCAGACCAAATTTGTTGAAAGGAACAATACAGCAAATGCTGCTATGGTACCGAAACTACATAAGGCCGAAGTTATAATTTTGATTTTAGTGAAAGCTTTATAATCTAATAGACCTTCCAGGGCTATGTATTTACATATTTTCTTTATCAGAGCAGCAATGCAAACATTACAATGACAGAAAAGAAGTGAAAGATGCGGGTTTGAGTTCCTGCGGAGCAAGTACTTTTTATGACTCAATATTAATTGAAATTAATTTAGGCCATTTTTACAAATGTAGTAGGGGATATATATATATATATATATATATATATATATAGCTTGGTCGGGGCTACTATATAACATCCTATATAAATTATTATTAAAAATGTTTTCACGTACTTAATATTCTTTTGCCGTGCCCTGAATACCTGAAGTTTGAACTATGGTATCAACATTTTAATACTATTAAAATTTTAAAGGATTTGTCATAGAAATAGTGTATTTAATTTGTACTCGTAAGAATGAAGAGTTTCACTGTACGACTTCAGGGCTCCAAATCATTGCTCTTTAAACTCAAAGTCCAGTATCTCTTAAGGAAACGTATATATTTTCGAGAACATCACTTATATAAAGAAGTGTTTTAGCCATTTAATTGGGGCATGACTATGACGTAACCATTATTCAAGACGATATCACGTGAAAAGTCTAGAGTAACTACTAGTTTGAAATAAATGAATTATACTCGTACAACATAATTAGTCCATGTTTACTACAGTCGTGCTGTCTAACATCCAGTAAAATATGGACGGAAGAGGATTGCACGAGAGCATTAACAACAGTCAGACTTAATACTTTTTACCAAGCACGTATACATAGTTGACCAAATTTTGTTTCTTAATTGGAGAACCGAGCAGATACCGGCTTTATAAATATGATAAAGTTTGTGTAGAATGATTGTAATATAATTGTTATTTTAATGGATTATAATTTTGTTTTATTAGATCAAAAGTGGTGAAGTTATACTTTATGTAATCGATGAAGCGGAAATGCAATCAATGCATAATTAATTAATATGAAATTCCGGATAATGTTACAAATTATTATTCTGTAAGTATTCTGTTACTACTATTGTTATTAGTCTGTAAGTAAAGTAATGTTTTGGTAATGTAAATTGTAACTGTTACTTTTCCTAAATACATATATAATTGTATGAAAACAAATACACAGTTATAACTGATTGTGAATAATGCATTAATCTTTTTAAACACGACCACAAAAGTTCTGAAAATGAAAACAAAAGGAATAAACCCCATTACACGGTTTAACCTCATAATCCATCGATTCACTCATTTCGTTTTTTACATGGATGTTATTTTAATGTGATTACTAAATCCCTTCATACTGGCCACAAAGATTCATTATTATTGCAGTAGCGTTTCGTGATTCAACCAAACAAGATTTTATATTCAAAATAGTTTACTGTAAACTATGCAAACTATTTAACTGCAAATACGTTTTGCATTTGATGTTTACATTTTGCCGATGGAAACGTTATTGAACTTTGTTGCTTTGGAATAATTTATATTCGCAATGTTGTAATACAGAAAATCTAGTGTCAAATGTTTTAATATAAGAAATATCCATTTTATTGTATGTTATTGTTTTTGTGTTGATATTTTTGACATGACTTTTTGATATGATTGCCTTGTTTCAATACTAACTTGTTACAAATGTTCAAATATTTGAATACAAATTTATACAACATTTTACTATATACAGAGTTTTTAATAGATCCAACTACTACGTGACGACATATGTAATGTTACTGTGTGTTTTAATTATTTGACAACCCATGTAGTTATACAATTGTAGGGCCACACAGGTATGTATACAAGATGTATACGTTTTCAATATGACAATGACGGAATATTCAGGATCAATAATAAGTTTCCTTCTCATTCGCATGAAGTGCCTTGCTCCATCACTGAGCTAAGTGTTCCTCATATATAATTGAAGCTTCTTACACAGTTCCATGTCTGTAAGTAAGTTCGTTTTCTAGATTTCGTGCAGACAGAGAGTCTGATTGATAACAGAGAGACAGAAATGAAATTTTGAAGCTCCAAGAGTGATAAGCTCTGCTAATGTTGTCAATTACGTGTACATGAATGTTTTCCCAGCACTTGGTTTTCAATCGGATATATAAAGTATCTAGAAAAGTTTCCACATATTAATCATTCATGTTATTTTCTCGTCGGCAAACATAAGTGCACTTCGGTATATTTACTCCCTATGAATACAAGTAGATATAACCGATCTAAAATAGTGTAGACTACAATAAAAGTACCACATAGCTTGTGGAAGCTTTCTCCCACTTGTTACACTAAATTACAAAAGTTTCGCAAGTGTAAAACCGCAGTTATATATTGGGTTGCAATGGGCTTTTATGTTACTTTCATGACTAACAATTTTAACTCATTCTTTCTACGTTCTCTGCAATTTTAACAGTTAAATATATTTAAAAGCAAAGCAGCCCGTCAGCACATTTCAAATATAAATAATACATTTAACTCCCATTTTTAAATTAAGTTTACACGAAATTTCAACTCAGTTCTGTAGATTATGTGATGGATGCGCAAACATCAATTCATGTAGTAATATTACAACATTTAAATTAATATTAAAAGGGTAATTTTATTAATTATGGAAAAATACTTAATCTCTGAAAAAATTAAGTATTATATAACTTTTCATGTTAACTCGTTTCCTGTGACAAAAAATCCCGTTTATTGTAAAATAGATTTTATTAACAACCATTATTACACTTTGCTTGGGTAATAATGTATTAGTAGTGTAAAGTAAGCTTTTAACTATAACAAACATTTATTTGTATACCTTATAAATGTATGTGGATATAAAGAAGTAAACCAAATGTATGAATTGAACATGACAACAATACTCGTAGTAGTAAGGAAAATTATTAACGCTGTTCTATAAATGTTTGCTTGTAACTCCAAGTAAAGCCCAAGAACGATTCAGCCAAGAAAGTTTCTATCTCAACTGCACATCGAGTGTTTGAAAATGTCTTTTCTTAAAGTCCTATAGATGTATTGAATTAATATACTTCATATAGCAATTTCCCGTTTTTCTTTCCTCTTTGAAGTTTCCTGTTGTATTACCTCAATTTTATAAAATTAATCTAGCCCACTCACATTTGGTATACTGGCGCGGACTTAAATAATATAAGTAATTCTAATAATATACCATCTAAGATATGTGGCTTTAACAAAAGTAAATACAAAATAGCAAATTCCGTAGTGTGTATACCAATGCAATAGCACTTCAAGACTGCTTTATTACCACTCGAAAGTCTTTTGCCTGGAATAGGCAAGGTATATGCCAGACCATATGTGACGCAACAGGCTTCGAAACCTTGCTAGCCTATAACACAGTTTATTTATGTTATATCCTGCGGAAGAGGAGTTTTTCCATCCTAGTGCTAAATGTGTTACTATGCCACATGTTAAAATTAACACGATCTCACTCAGATTGTTAAAAACTGTGTTAGTTCCGTATTTTCCTCACTGTAATAAAGGTAAGATATAGGACTAATGTACAAAAGTTTGCTAACAATCGGAAAAATTTCAATAATCTTCATTTTAATTTCAATTTGTTTTAATTTTACGTTCTACGTTGCTCGAAAAAGACCAATAAGCCTCTTTGAATTGAAAGAACCCCTTTGTATATTTCCAGTTTCGTTTGTTCTTTTTAAATTCCCCAGCATCTTTTTCCACTTCCTATTTAGTTTTCAGTTTAAACGAGTTTTGTAAAACCTTTCATTAAATTGATAAAAAAAAGAAATGTAATTTCTATTTCCCAGAGGTTGTGAATTGGCAAGGATTTTACTTGGTGTGAAGAACAAGACAAAACAGTCCATAATTTAAAAATTAAAAAGATTAAAGTAACAAAAACAAAACGACTAACTAACAATAATTAGCAAAGACAAAATTTATAGATATACTATAGATTAAATTCTATACTTACATTTTCACACATGCTCAGTAATGTTCGGTATTAATAACGTTTATGTTAAAATTAACTAAAATAACATATTATTATACCTGTTTTAATGCTTATGTTAATTTAGATTTTTACAAATTTTACGTTTAACTTTTAATTTAAATATATAAATATGTATCCAATGGGGTTCATTTTTAGATCCCTTTAATATTTTATGATATGAAAAACAAGAAATTTCTGCTAAAGGCCAAGAGCAGATATTCCTGCAGAAGCTAGTAGACTTTTTAATTGATTTGCAATATAGTAGTAATTGTTTTAATGTACCCCTTATATGTAATATTTTATGCAAGTGGACTTTACGGCCTAAATATTCTGTTACTATGTCCAGTGCGTTAGAACCCAATATTGTGTTGGTACGATAAATTGTATTTTTAACAACGAATGATCTAAATTATATATACCCACCATACAAATAAAAGATATATTCATACAGTATAATGTATTTTCGGTCGCCTTATTGTCTTGATCAATACAAAAAAGTACATATGTTGATTTTGACACTGTATAAAAGACATGATTCGATCAAAAAGTTTCTTCTAAAGACCTATGTAATCTACAAGCGGTAAACGGTATTTCAAGTGCCATAGTTAAATTTGCCTTTTTATAGGGAAGCAGAAGATCTACATATTACATGAGCGAGGAAAGTTTTTATTACGACCGTTAAAATTCACTTGTATAATTTATTTGTTCCATATATATATATATATATATATATATATAAATTATATATATATATAATTTATATTGTTTCAGTCTAGTTTGCCTTATTGCCACGATGTAGAAAATATATTCATATGTAGATTTTGGAAATAATTTTCAGAATTGTATACGTCCTGTGCAAATATATTTATGGTACTATATAAACGGTTTTGATTTTTTACACCGATCAACAAAATTTATGCATACGTAGGCTTAAAAAGGCTGCCTCGGCTAAAAAATATATATATTTCCGTTGCTTGGGTTCTGTTTCTGGTATAAGGAAAACAGTAAAGATTAGTTTAAACTAAGTTCATTTTCAAACTAAGAATAATTGTTTAAAACAAGTTTTGTGTGATGGAAGTTTGTTGTTTTCCGTACTGCAGACTGGGTAATAATGGCTCATGGAGGAATGGTTGTGTCCGTTCCATCGTTTTTCATAAGCCACAGTTAATGTCTTACACAGTATAAAGGGTCCAACCATCGTTGAGTACTTTTCATTGAAACATTCACAGTTTTGTTTATTTAGGTGGGTTTATAACTACGCTTAGATAGCATTTGCAATCATATAGATGAAACAAATTCGTCACTGATAAAATCTGTAGTATAATTGTCTATGCAGTCTGCATTACACAACTGACTAATAACTGCATATTTAATATTTTCTAAAGTTAAAATATAAAAAAACATTTTTTAACTCAACCGAAAGCCTCAAAAATTATTTAATGTCAGATAAATTTGCATTATGTTTTTTTTTATATTATCATAATTATTTTCCGAATTGTGAAATATTTCTGGAATATTTTCACATTTCTTCTCCATAGAAGTGTTCCCCTGCCATCACCGATTATGTCTTTTTTATAATATGAGAGCTCTCGATTATTCAATACTATGAGAACTTTACAATTACATTTTATGATATTAAAGATCATTAATCTCTTGTATTATTTATTAACAAAATTGAGATTTAAACTTTGAAAAAATTTAAATGTAGATTGAAATCGTAATTTTTTTAAATAGGTTTGATCCCTCTTTTCCTCGTGTATAAAACCGGAGACGCGTGATAGTGTAGCCATTCAGAGAATAGACATTAATTGTCTCATTGTAATTTGAAGTTGATGTAAACAAACAACAGATTGTAACGTTGGCCTTATCAGGTTGATTTACTAATCTGTTTCTTCATGATTCTCCAACATAATAATTTTTATCAACTCAGTACAGGTTTATGTCTCTAAAATAGCGAAATTTGATTTGAACGAAGAAATTATGAACAAATCAACAATGTACATATATCTCTGAATCTGGAGTCAAAGTCCGTCAATAGTCAAAAAACTTCATTGACGAAGCTCAAAATAATTTACATTGTTTCTACAATTGGACCCAGCTATAATAATAATAAATATAATATAAATGAACAGATTCTCATTGCATCATCATGTGCGCAATTTAGTGCACCACAATGTTTAGACAGCATCCCAATTCAGGATAGCAAAACGGACACATAACGTATCTTTGGTGGGAATGATAATGGAGTAATTGTTTCATTACGAATCTTGTCTTTAGCTCCATTTAACCTTCCGATTATAGCAGCGTCTTATATCGATGGTTAAAATTTACATTAAGATAGATTTTCACATTGGGATACACCGTTTTCAATTCCCTTTAGGAAGCTTTAGAATAGGTAATTATTAATGGTTTATAATCACAGTCCATTACAATATTAAGTTTTATAATAGCAATGTCTGCTGATTCTCAAATGCAATATCTAATTCAGCAAACCAGATGGGTAGTAAAAATAGTAAAATTATATATTTTAAGAATCACGCGGAATTTAATAATGCTAAAAATAAATACCTATTCGTTTATTTGTGAACTTGTTATCAATTTTAAGAGAGTTTTAATTTGACTTATGATGTTTTTCACCGTAATATTGAAGCTGTACTCGTAGCCTTCATGATAAGGATGATTCAGTTTATAAGGATGATTCGGTTGATAAGGATGAGGAGTGGTCCTTTCTAAAATATTACTGTAACACACGTGTTTGGCCACATTCCACGTCTTCACCAATATGTCTCAGATGTCAGCTGATTCGTTACGAAATGGCTATGTTTGAGTAAATTCACATGTTTATTTAATTAAAACTTGCAAATTTGTCAATTAAACAGTTAGAAAGTTCTATTGCGGAGGACTAAAACACCCAACTTGATTATGTTTCATAACATGGAAAACTAACCATGTGAGTACCACAGCAGCTAACAATACAGCTCCTAGATGTATTGCTTTTTATAGATGGCAAAAGCACTTGAAAATTATAAAAATTCTTTACTCTACTAGAACTTGGTGTATAATCGCATTGTAATAGTTTGCATTTTTCTAAAAGATATTCTTGTTCATTAACAATGCCAACAACAGATTAAACAACACATTTCAACAACTTTAATATATACTTGAATGAAAAAGCTAGTTTATTTGACTATATTTTGAAACATAATGTTTTTCAATTCATACTTAAAGAAGTACCCTGTTCATTTTTAGGTATTCAGACATAAATCACTGCAATAAAAGTCATTTTATCATTTTCAGTAATAGATTCCATGCTTTTCCCCCTACATCCACAGTCTGGATAAGTTAATTTTGCTCGAACAAGCAGACCTTAAGTGGTTGAACATTCTAATCATGTCGCGTTGCATTTTGTTTCTTTTCCTTTATGTATCTATATTTATTATTTCTTTGTCTTTTCTTCCCCATTCTATGAGTTTCCCTTATCCGATTCAGACATCACTACACCATAAAAAAGCCCAAACTTTTGTCATGTATATTGCAAAATGGTTTCTAATAAATATAGATAATGTAGCCTCTAAAAATACGTCAGTTCTATAAAATGTTCTTTACTTGTCATTAAAAGAGGTAAATACTTGTTATTGGTAAACCTATAAATGTTTACATTTTCTCAACTGCATATACAGAAATTTATGTTCTCCATCTAATTATTCTCTTATTAGGTGCGGTTTTAAAATATTAAATCTTAACTAGTTCTTAAGTATCAAACCTGCAATACACATTTATCACGATAAGTCAGTTGATTTTCATAGATTCAGAACGTTTCACCCGAGCACAAACTAAGAATTAATATATTTTTTGTTATGAAAATACTTACATTGATTAGATATAATAAGTTTTATTTATTTAATTTGTTTAAAATTCAAGAAGAATTACAACACATCCAGTTAATCTTGTAACTATATTTGTTACCTGTCAAGAGTTCAGATCTATCTATATAATAGCTATGAAAAATACAGTCACTTTTGTAATTGTATCTCTAAACTATAAAAATCTAGTATCAAAACTAAATTGCTTTGTTCACTCTAATTTTAGATGCACTAGACTGTGTAAGATAGTTTAAAATTTTCAAGAGTATTAAAAGTGTAAAATGTTTCAACTATCAACCATTCAAGTTTAAAGGAATATTTCCAAAATTATGACAGACATACCTAATTTTACAACCGAGATTTGACTATGATTTATTCCAATTTTATTTACTGTAAAAATATCTAGATTTTTATAAAATGAAAAATGTAACTGTAAAAATGCTTATTATGGAATTTATAACATAGATAAACTTTGGAGAAACACTTGTCAACGTCTCGGAGACAACTACGTGATGTACGTTTCAACGTCTCCTGTAGTCAATTACTGTCACACTCTCGTTTTAAACGTCTCCTGAACTTCAAAGTTGTAACTGTTCATTTCTACTATTAATAAAACGTTTTTAGGTCCTTCCGAAACGTGCAGGAGGAGCTCGCGAGGGAAGAATTAGGTGTTTACGGTAATATTTATACAGTGAAAATTCGGTGGTATTATTAATTGCGAATGACCTACTTGTTATAACTCTGATGATTTATTTTTTATAACTCGGGGAGGAATTTCGGTCGAACAATGAATATTTTAGTGATGACTCTCTCTTTTTGACAAATGATTAGAAGACTCACTACAAAGGTCTCGTGGACTTGGCGGTGAGCTTTTTGTTTCCTGATTTAATTAATTTAAGTATAATTCATTTAATATAATTAATTAAGTATTGGCTATTCTTTTTTGTTAAGCGTAAGAAAAAGAGTTAATAAAACTGTTACTTATTGTAATAACTGTGTTATTTTGGTTACTGCTCATGGCTGGAAACTTCGTTTTTGAATAATAAAAAAGGCGTTAATTTAAAATAAATCTTTATAGGTTTTAGTGTAATTATAAGCATACCAGGAATAACTATTTACATACGAGTAGAAAAGACATATACACTATATGAAATGGATGGGCTATGGATTGCCAAAAGTCTAATATCAGAGACTATGGCATACATATAATGGATGGTCCAAAATTACCTGACGGTTTCGAAATGAATTTTTACATGAAATAATACTTAAAATGTATTAAATTAATGAAAATATGAATATCGTTATGAAATTTCAATTTATGGAATATAACATCACATTAATTTTCACCAAATACACCCACTCATCAATGATATTTTCTGAAAATTTGCCAATCTGTGTATTATGGTCATTGGTATTGCAGCAACCTAATTATTATGCAGTTATTTAAATCTGCAATGGTGTGAGGTTTCATAAAAAAATATTCGCTATATAGATAACTTCACAAAAAAAAATCGCAAGCAGCTGAGATTTGGAGACCGCACAGGCCGTGTGACTTCGTCAAACCTCTGGGCTTTGCTGAATAGATACACTCACATTTTCAATAATGTATGGAGTACCTACTAATCTGGTCTTACCGGGCGGTTACACTTTTAATGTAGAGGCAAAATGTCTTAAATTATTCACTTGCCTTTTAATATTATTCCTACATCGAACAGCTCCGTGACGAATAACATAGAATTCGTCACGAAATAACTATTGCGTAGCATTTATAAACTCATTATGTTTAGAGAATACAATATTGAACTGTAAATTGATCCATGATTACTTAAATGCCATCAGCTGTGTTCTTAGTTGTTGCAACCATAAAAACTCTTAATATAGTAACAGTGGTTTTAAAGTATCAGATTTTATTAGACCACTCATTACAATAGGTTTCCAAGCAAAATTGGATTCTGCCCAACTACTTTATTTTAAGAAAAAGTAATACCATCCACGCGGTTTTAAAAAAACTGCAAAGTATTTTAGTATTTATGATTTACGGAATATTGAAGGTGATTGATTTATACTTGAATATATATATATATATATATATATATATATATATATATATATATATATATATATACATATATAATTATAGGTAAACTTGAATTCATTCGTATCATATTGTGTAAATATATAATCATAATAATTATCAACAGAAGGAAATTAACGAATTCTATAAAAGTTACTATTCAAATGTAACGAAACACTGAGCATTCCTAAATTCAAGGCGTTATACGCAGTTACCATAAATAAATTTCTTAAAATAATTTGGACTACTCATATTTTGATGTAATTTGCGTGTGGATTTTACCTTTGAAATCAGAAATAACTTTATTTTTAGGTTAGAACTAACTAGAAAGCGATATTAGTTATAAATATTTTTCTAGTTTAGTCTATTGTGAAATAATATGGCATGTTGTTGAAACCTAATAATAAATTAAGAGCTCAGATACAGGCAGATTGTACTAGCGATAATCTACGAGTTAACGTGTATGTTTACATTAATTGTCAACTTTTTAAAGTGTAAGCATCAGAGAGTTTAGTAATTTCCTTGTTTAAAGGCATAAATTACTTATTTATCTATTTCTTTGTTCTTTTAAGTAAGGGACTATTGAGATAGAAAAACGAGCTTTTTCCTAGTGTTTGTTGTAACATAAACATAATAGGAATAACAACGTAAATTCTTCCTTCAATATAATAAATAACTCAGCTTCATTTTATGAAAATCCTAGAAATTACTGTTTTTGTGTTTGTCTGGTTGATACATTGATAGACGTAACACAATTTAAACTACAACACTACAGAATCGAAATATTGGTAAATTTATCTAATTTCTGTTCCTCCATCAAATACTAAAATAACTGTGCTGTATAAGGTGTAAGGGATGTAAATATGATCATTTAAAAAGGTACTGATATCAACGAAATTCAGATTTATTTGAAAATTTTCCAGTCTAAAATATGAAGCTTTAATTACTTCTCGCTTGAATAATAACTTCAAGTGGGAGTGCATCTTTAACTAGCCATCATCGTGTTAGTATTCGTTAGTGGTTACTTTGTCGCTCCCTTGGGGTTCTTCTAAAGACATTTTTAAGAGACCTTCGTTCTTTTTTAGATTAATCTCATAGACATTTGTGTACTTAAATAATTCTCATGGCGGAATGTCCGAGGCATTTTGGATTTTCGCCAAACAAATGATATCCAGATCCAACCACAGCAATCTAAATGTAAGCTTATCCATTATAGTACGTAATCAAGAACTTAAACTGTCGTGGCTTTTTATAGATATTATTAAAGATTTTCAGGATAAAAAAAACTTAAGCATATCTAATGTAGGGTATCCGTATTCATTCAAAGTAGATATCTCGATTATTATTCCAACAGGACTTGAACTGATGTCCTTTTTGGAAATAATAGAT
The DNA here is from genome assembly GCF_021130785.1 of Homalodisca vitripennis. Classification (NCBI taxonomy): domain Eukaryota; kingdom Metazoa; phylum Arthropoda; class Insecta; order Hemiptera; family Cicadellidae; genus Homalodisca; species Homalodisca vitripennis. Next base: position 55,684 of record NW_025777549.1, on the reverse strand, counting down.
GATTTTTATTATTAAATGACCTTCGGACATTGATAATTTGATGATTAAAGACAGTTAATACACAAAACCAAGGTACCAGGGTAAAGTAAAGCACCCAATCGTCTATTAATTTTATATTAAATTTTAAGGTTTTTCGACATCAAAGAATAATAAAATATGTTTACGTAGACTGCTGCTAGATCTATCTAGATATTTCCAGTTATTATTTGGACGACGACTGCAGGAGATTGGTCATAGGTCTTAAACACCTAATCTGTTCATATAGCAGACCTTACTACGGAGAAAACCATAAGGACATTTTGAGCACTTGGAGGTCATCAAGGACTATTTGAACAGGTGTGGCACCAAGGCGGTTACCTTACTCATGCCCCTTTCACGCTCCTATTTATGTTGTGGCCGTGACTACAAACCATGTGGTGGTGAACTGCAATCTTGTTAAATTAGAGTAAGCCATAATTAAAAACAATACCATAAATCATACCCAAAAGACACCATAAAACAATGTACGAGTATATCGGCCTACCCGCTATCCCTGTTTTATTTTCAGTTTTTTTGCTTGTGGCCTTTTGTACCCTGGAATTGGCAATCCCATTGTAAGTCAAATCAATCGTGGCAAGTAAACTAATATTGCTGTGTGAATTTGTCTTTGCAGGCACTATAAGACGACCAATGGTTAAGAGGAAAGATTGAATTTATATTTTGTAAACCTGCTAGGGGCACTTGCCACATCAAATAATCTGTGAGTAGAATAAATTATTATTATTATAACCCCTGATAAGGCTGATTTTACATACACCCTGTACTTCGGTATAGTAGACGAATATATATATATATATATATATATATATATATATATATATATATATATATATATATAAGATATCTCCAACCTAAAACTGTGTAACGTTCTCAATTTCTTTTACACTGCAAGCACTGTCTAATTTTTCCCTGTCACTAAAATGAGGTACATATACAGCATCCCGCTTCATGTTAGATATAAAGACGGCTCTTTCCTAAATATTTCGTTAGTACAGATTTTATTTCATGAATAATAGATATAAGTTTGGATTTGTTTTGTGCGAGTATTCCTAATCTTTTACGTGGATTTATGGTGAGAAGAAACAAGAGAAGCGAAACGCCAAGAAAGTTGTGCAATACATCTGGTTAACATTTTCTTTCGAAGTTTAATAACAAATGGAAGTTTGTTCTTCTTTCGTTTGCATACCTTTTGCTAAATCACAACAATATTTTACCTTATTTTCCAGACTTTTCTTCGAGAAAATAACTAATTTACAACGGGAGAAGTCTAAAGACACAAAGCATTGTTGTCAAGACTGTTCTTGCTGCCATATGTTTTCTTTGCGGTTTCATTGACAATACATTGCATAGAGTGGTAAAAGCACGTGAAAAGTTATTCAACGTACCACATCTACAACTGATCTATTAAACCTAGGCTACATACATGTGAAAAACAAATCTTATTTGACAAAAATATTCCACATGTTGGCCGATTACAATGTCACTAGTGTAGATTGAATAAAACATTCCATGAAAGCAAATAAAGTTTAGGCCTATATTGAAAAAATATTATATATAAAAATAAAAATATATAAATATTATGACAAAATATAGTTAACATAAGTAACAACAATATCATAATTCACTTATACAATGGTTTTAGAATTTCTTTATAGTTATTTTAATGAACTGATTAAGTTTTTATACGTTGCACTTTACTGATAAACTCAAAATAGTTCATTTTTAATATACATTTGTTCTACTGATTACTAATTGAAATACGCAGTGCAGACCCTAGGCATTCGGTTTTAAAAAGTGCCTTTCGGGATGGTTTTTAAAAGTGATAATCATTTATGCGCCATCAAAGGTTAATAGAGATGTTCTCTTTTATCTAAGACAAATCTGGTCGGTGGAAGCGTGAGTTTTTTTATTGTCTCTTTGTTGGAGGCATCACTTTTTTTAACAACCAGACTTCCAACGTCCACGTTTTGCTTACGGGAGTGGCTTTCGTCAATACTGGGAGAAGTGATATTCTTGTCCTCCAAGCAAAATTAACACCGCGAAAAAGACACCTATTTCATGTTCTCATTTTCTGTTACCACCGGTTTCCTCAGCATTTGCCTCCTCCATTCCGTACCCTGAAGTGAAGAGTCATCGTCAACCTTCTCTTTTATCATACGTTTATTTACTTTCATGGAGGATTGAGATTCTAGTCCAGTCCACCTATCTCACTTATCGGAATCCGTAAAATCACCTTCAAAAATAGGATCATTGCCGTCCATTTCTTTATAGTTATCGGTAATGACTAGGTGAAATTTAAAAACTATTAGGCTCCATCAAATTGTGACGTTTACCAAAGATGTAAAAGGTCACCTAGAACGAGCCTCAGATCCACGTAGAGGCTTACTATGGTAAGGTATTTTATGCTTGTAATTATTCTAAATCCCCAGACCCTACTTTATGATTCTTGTCTCCTGAATCACACATTCCTTAAATGCGAGGTTCTTAACATTCTGAAATTGAAAATCCTCATTCGTGGCTACCGCAATGTATCTGTATCTACCTTTCTGCCTTAATCTTCTCTGAACGCTTTCCTATCTAGAGTATAATATGGTTTCCTTGTTACTCACGTATACTCCAAAAGTGGATGTAGAAGAACCGATATTTGCACTGTTAAATACATCGGTTCAAGATAACGTTCTGAAACATATATTTAAGGACCCCCGACCAGCATAATCAAAGAATAAATGGTTTTAGCCTCTACCACATGATGGTTGCCAATAAGATGAATCTAAACACTGTTACTAATAGACAAATTATGGACAAGCATAATGATATTATGCAATTCATCACCTTTATATAAATCTAATTAAATATACAATATATTCATAAATTACCTCTAATTTACCACATAACAGTACTTACCCGCGGCTTATAACCCACAGTTCCTTGCATTACATGGAATTGCATTTGATTGATTAGTTTTAATTGTTTCAGTAACCTTGGAAATATTTACAATAATGTGAAGACAGTCCAGAGTCGAAGTTATTAGCTTCCTTAGCGAAATTATTTGAGATATAATACGACGCAACGGAGTAAAAATGGACACAATATCCTCAACGATTTGATGGCATTAAAAATAGCATTTATTGTTTTGTATGATTTATGTATCTGTGACTCAAGCAGCAAGATAAGCGGCTCCTCATGTAAGTACATAGGCTTTACACGGGCATGAGCACTTCTGTACCGAGTGAATTAAATTTCCAACGTCCAACTTAACCGACCAATCACCACGCGCGGAGTTAGAATTTAACTGTGTTTAGCAAGAATTTCAAATTCCAATTTTTAGTAAATAATTTATTCAACTTTACCATTTACAATAAAAAATTTTAATTAATTTCAAATTATGTACAATGTTTTAGTAAACAAAATATATTTCTATAGTTAAAATTTGTGCAAATTCTTATTTTCATTCAATTCCTTGTTCCTATTGTGCAATTTAATAATATTCATACCAATAAATATTCTACCGAGAAAAAGACGTTGTCACGTAAAATCTTCGCTCGTAAAACAGACTTTACAGGCAACCATAATTTTTTTTTTGACAGGGTTTACAACCGTTAAAAATTTTCTCTCGATTTTTGTGTTTAAGATTTGTTTGGACTAGCATATTTTTAAGATTTAACGGCCTTCTAAAGATAACCCTAGGTGGTTTTGAAAATATATCTTTAGTTTCCGATGATGACTGTAGGAATATGGAATACAGTTTTAATTATAGGGTTTATTTTGTTAAATCCGGGGTAGAATTTGGTAGTAAATTTTAGGTTCATCTAGGGGAAAAGATTTGTTGTAATTGAAATTTTTTGACCTATTAATTTGATTTTTTACAAGTTTGTCGGGATAATTTAAATTTTTGAATGTGTTTGTTAATTTGTTAATATAATTTTGTGAAATCAGACTCTTTGCTACATAAATTCTTTGCTCGAATGGCTAAACTTTTTGGAATACTTTTTTTTACATGTGTAGGATGGAACTAGTATATTTTAAGTAATTCATAGTGTTGGTATCTTTAACGTGAATTTTTGTTTTAAGAAAGCCTTAATATATATATATATATATATATATATATATATATTATATATATATATATATTCCATAAGTTGTTATGAAGCCATTAAGAACCAAGTATGTCCAAAGTGAATTTAGCAAAAAAATTGCTTGACTCGACGTGGAAAATTGTTTTAGAAATTAATTAAATAAATCTGATCTCTATTACTTACTACCTTCGCGCTACGGAAAAAACGAGGGTTTAATTAATTTCTCCGCATCTAGGTGCCAGCCTCTTTATACAATTGAATTGTCACCGTATATTTTGAAAATGTTAGATTATTGATCATCAAAAAATTTAGTATGATTATGGCCTAAATATCACATAAATGTTCATTTTTGACAATTTAAGGAAATAATTGTTTTCTTAAGAACTGAAATATAATAAAAGACCATTTAAGCTTAACTTTATTAATAATTTAAAAATTAAAGGTCATTAATTCACATTAAAACAACCTAATAAGTCACAGAATCAAAATATGTGATTCAACAATTGTTGTTATTCCAAAGTAACGTTCATATTGAAATTCAGATTTTCCCAATGCGGTTATATTCCACATTCTTTGCAAATACAAACACGCAACTTGCTACGATACTGTGCCTTCTCAAGGAACGGGTTTGGTTCAAAATATAATTAAAGTAGTATATAATATATACCATTCCGTATATAATACTTAAAAAGGGCAGCTAATACTGGTATGTTCGTATAAGTTCGTGAAAGTACTAAAAGTTTGCACAGGAAGGTTTAATATTAAATACCAGGTTATATTTTATTTTATTACAACTAAAATAGCTCAAATAGGAGTGAATATTAAGTTTTGTAGGTAAAATAAATAGAAATATTTGAATAAGCATTTTATATACCATAAAATCATTTCTGGGAATAATAATGGAATTAGATTTAGGTTTTTAATTTAATAGATGAATAGAGATTACAGAAACAGAAAATTAGTTATAGTATTATATAATATTAAAACCTACATAAAATCTCAATTACTAAAAAAGTTTCCATTTTAGAAATTTCCCTAAATAAATGTTAAAATAACATTCTGAAGGTGATAAAATAATTACACTGAATTGGGAAAATATATTTATTAATTTTACATGAAGTGTTCAAGTTTCACTTTTAGAAATTTGCATAAATAAATGGTAAAACAACCCTTCTGAAAGTGATAAAATAACTATATTAAAATTGGGAAAAAATAGTAAAGAATTAAATCATAAATTAGCAATGACACAAAATGGTAATAAATTACTGAAAAATTAATGAACCTGCAACTCTGCTAAGTGATAAAAAAATTATAAATATAAAATTGAAAAACCTTTTTAAATCAAAATCAATATATATCGACTTTGGTTCCAGTTGTTCAAAAAATTGCAGACCATCGATACTAGAAACAGAAGAAGAACTTTAATTACGAAAATTACAATTTTCAACACCCAGAATTACGCCCAGAATTATTGAAGAATTTTAAAAGTAGCGATTTTGAAAATAATTTTATTGTTATTGATGATTAATTTAGTATTGTTAACGAGGGGATATTTTCTGATCACGCATGCATGAGAACATATTCTAACATATACTATGGGCCTACATAAGTATAAGGACCTAGGAGAAAGGTCCATGACTGAGAAGTTGTCATTTATAAAAGCAAAATACCTAACATATGCCAGAGTGCCTGAAGTGAATGGAATCTGCACAATGTCATTGCACAGAAAAAGCTCACTGAATTTTATATAAAAAACCACGTCCATAACCCAGCAGTGATTGTGAAGACTGTTATTATACTGGGGTGCAGTTTCTTTTTTCAAATATAATTTTTCAAAAGCTATTTCGGTGAACTCATCGCCAAGTATTTACTTTTTTCTAGATTTTGCGCATAGTTTGGAATTTTACAGCTGTTGAAGTGGATGGATTAAATGTTCGAAACGTAATGTTCTATTTTTGTAAAATATACTGTAACAATGGTAAATGTCCAAAGTCATATTATCCTTCCATGGATAATATTTTTAATTAGATACAACATTTATTTATAAAGGACATACCCTAAACCAACAAATACAATAACTTACAATAAATGTAAGTTCACCTCAGAGACCATATTATTTTTTGTTTTGTTTTTATTTCTTCTCTTAGGACAAAAAGCTTAGAAAATTGTACCTAGTCCTATAAGGACCATTGCACTGCTCAGGACTGACAGGATATTCTGGATGGCCTAAGGGGCCGCCTCCTGTCGAGATCCATGAGGAAAACATTAGGCAATAATCTCAAGTCATGTCCCCTCGGAAGAAGTAAAAACCAGCATCTCTAGTCAAAGCAGGCAGGGAGTGGCACACATCATTTATAGGCTGACCCTCAGGGAAACAAACCCACCAACTCCAACAGTCATCTCCCACAGTAGACTGGAACTATCGAATTACCCTTGTACCCCAGAATCTCGAAATTTGTGGTTAGTGATGTACCGCTCCTGGGACATCCATACAGTTTGCCCAAATGTAAGTTACACGTATCAATGTACTTACGGAGTATTTATGTAGTAGTATTACTTATTTAATGGTTTATTGTTAAATGAGTTTTATAGATTTGTAAATTTCTATATTTTTTCCATTTAAATAAAACAAATTTTGATTGAGGCATGCAATCTGTATGTCCATCCCTATTATTACAATAACAATGTATACAAACAAATACATAACCTATCAATCCTATCAATCACATAATAAATTATTGACTTGAATTAAAGAGGTGAGACTCTCCAGAAGATTCAATCTCCTTGAATGTTTACTCATTATCCGGATTCACGAACTGTAAATATTTTAATAATAAACTTGCTCATCATTGAAGTCAAAAATGTAAAGGGTTAAATTATTTTAAAAAGTAATCTAAACAAACAATACTTACTATACTAACTTTATTATATGAAAGTAAACTCATAATTAAAACGATATATTATGTAATAAATTACTTCTCAGTAGTTCTGGATGTGTTATTAAAATCCTTTCTTTAATATAAATTACATAGTTTAAAGTTTATTTATTTGTGTATCTAGTATTGATTTATATTCAGTAATTAGACAGTGAGAAATTTATAACCTGAAAATTTCAACTTCACCTGTAAGCGCTTTGTGTAAATGATAGGTAGGTTAAGCATTTTCAGAACACAATTACAACGTTACTAAATACACTAGAATATGCATAGTAGAGCACAGTTGTCCATTTGGTGGCTTCATTACAGTTACTATTACGAGTGGTGTGGGTTTCCACGCAAATAAGCTCCCTTTGACGTCTACTTCATTAATGTTGAACCAATAATATATTTTCGTCATTAGTAGAAGATAATGGCTAGTTATGCATGATAAAGCACCATAATTCAACTCACAAAACAAGCAATTCATAAGAGAACGTTCATGAATTAGCATAGCAGTTTGCCAGTACTAATCAAACTGCAACTTAAAGCTTGTGGAATGTGCTTGTGCATTAATTATACCTTTTTGCGTCAAATGGATTTTCTTGATAAATGGTATGAAAAGAACTAAAAAATGGGGAAATTTTAGAACCTTATGCTTTTTTAACCCTAACAATAACATAAGTTAGCTCATAAGGTTTGAAGGTAATCCAATAATTATAGTATTTGTACTTATTTTAACATTGCATGAAATATAATTAAGAGTACAAACTAAATACTTGTCAATATCGTGTTTTACATCACACATTACTAAAAAATACAGAACTACAATTCTTGTACTTTCCGATTGATTGATTGAAAGTTGTTATTAAGAGCTCGGATGGAATGGTTGAATTAAAATATTGTAAGTGTTTTGAAATTGAATCTGTAATGCAATTTACTTAACATTTTAGGAAATAAATGACATTTAGTTTATATGGTGTTTATAGTAGTATCCATCTAGATAACCATTTCTCGCGTATCATTGCATTTTAGTTACCACAAATGAATTAATGATACCTTTTCCGTTTATTATTAAATAATGTACAAAATGTATATTTAACAGTGTGCAGTTACATTTATAACGATAACTGATAATAGACCATAACAAATATTTGGTCTATTAATAAATCTACTCGTATATTTGAAATTAAAAAAATGTATAATAGAGGAGCAGAGGCACGTTTTGGTTGGAAGATAATTATACGCACAAAAGATTTTGCGTTAATATTAATAGATTAATGGACACTTTGTCTGTCCCTCCCCGGTTAGAATTCCATAGTTTAGTCTTGACTCTATAAGTGCAAAATAAAGGGTCCACATAAGATTTAAATTTACAATATTTCTTAAAAAATAAAATTATCTAATGAGTTTTATCTGTAATTAATTGTGGAGTATTAGTTTTCCATGAAAGTTTATCGTCTATGTAAACACTAAGATATTTTATTTGATTAACTTGCTCAATTTTAACACAATCGCAAGGTTGGATGCACTCATTAACGACGTGAAAATGTTAATCCATGTCGAATGAAAACCCTCTTATTTCAAAATTCAAATTTTGGTCTTGGAAACGTTAATTACCATTTTATTATTGTTTGCACCAATTTCGAAGTGACTTGAGATCTTCAGTTATTTGTGTCCAAATGGGAGCCCAATGTTTATTTGTGTAACAAAGTGTGACGTCGTCAGCAAAAGCACTGATTGTCCCGTACATTGGGATATTTAATAGGCTGTTTATAAACACTATTAAAGAGGCAGAGAGCACGGACCCCTGAGGTACGCCTTTTGTTATTATTTTTGGTGGACTTTAATTTTGCTGAATACGTACTTACTGTGAGAGGACAAATTGGTAGCTTCTGAACCACCTTAAGGAAATGCCTCTTATCCCAGCTATTTCTAATATTCCAAGTAAAATTTCGTGATCGACAAGGTCGAAGGCTTTAGAGAAGTCTACAAATATCCCCGATGTTTTTCCGCTATTGTTAAAACCCTTGTATTCGCCTTCAGTAAAATCCACTATTGCCAACTCAGTATTTTTCCCTTTAGTAAAGCCAAATTGTTTTGTACTGAAAAAATTTTGTTTATTTAAAAATTCTAGGAGCCTTACTTTCATTGCTCTCTCAAACACCTTCGATAGCACAGAAAGCAAAGCAATCGGTCTATAGTTGAGTAGGAGGTCCCGCTTACCATTCTTAAAGATCGTAAATATCGGTACAACACTTTGTTTTAATTTGGTTGGGAATTTCCCTGTTAAGAAGCTAATATTAATTACAGTACCAATACATAACAAATTTCTGGAACGATTTCCTTTAACAACTCAACTGAGAGAGAGTCACTGCCCACTCATTTTTTATTCTTGAGAGATTTGATTATTTTCAGAATTTCCTTGTTCACATACGGCTCTTTGTTTGATAGACGCAACCAGATGCATCCACTTCACCAGTGTCGGGTAAGCCGGCCACCAGTGACAAGGGAGCGTTTATGAAGTATTATGAAGTATTCATTGAACATGTTTGCCAATTGTTCTGGATCTTCTACACTGCTGCCGTCACTGTCTTGAATACACAGCCAATTATGCTGGAACAAGCGGAGGGATGGAGACTGCAGGTATTGTTGATATGTTCAAATCATCCCAGGAAACGTACGGCATCCGTACAAATATTTTTTGGGTGACGGACACAGTGCTGAATATCCACTGTTGTATCTGAACAACCATATGGTCCTGACATTTCAATAGAAAAACTTGAGTGCATTGGCCATGTGCAAAAGCGTAGGGGTGCTCGTCTTCGTCGTCTGAAACAAAAAAATGTCCCAAACTAAATTGACGGATGGGAAGATAATTGGTTTTCGCGGCCGCCTATGCTAGCATAAATGAAATACAAAAGTATTTTGGCCTGGCCATTCGTAGGAATTTTAGTAGCCTAGATCAAATGAAACAAGCAATTTGGGCTGAATACTTCCACCTAGCACAATCTAATAAGGACACTAACCATGGCCTTTGCCCAAAAGGCCCTGATTCTTGGTGCAAATATCGTAAAGCCTAGGATAATAATGAGAGCTATGACCATAAGAATCACTTTCACTTTCCAAGAATTGTTATGGAAGAAATCAAACCAATCTTCAAAGATTTGTCCAAGACTGAGTAGCTCCATGCTACAAATGTCTCCATGGTGGCACTCAGAATGCTTGCGAGTCCCTCAACAGTGTAATTTGGTCTAGGCTACCAAAATGCACTTTTGTCCTAAAATATACCTTGGAACTAGGTATTTATGAAGCCATTAGCACTTATAATGATGGAAAAAATTTTAAATGCAAAATTTTAAGCAGTCTTGGCATCACTCCTGGCATCAACTGCGTTCAGCGGATGAAACAAGTTGACGAGCTGAGGATTTTGAAAGACGAAAGAAAAATCAGTTCAAGAAATCGAAAAGAAGTGCCGGCAGAAGAGGTCTTTGGCAAAGAAGAAGCTGGATGACTTCTATGCAGAACTGGAAGATCCAGACAACCCTTCTTATGGATCTGGGATGCATTAGGGTATGTCAAACTATAAAACTAATACATATTTTCTGTTTTTGTTAATTTTCCGAAAGTTTAGTTTTTCTATATAAAAAATAGTTTTTCTGAAGAACTATTTGCGATATCAACACAATTTTTTTTGTTTTAATCAGGACACAAAGAAGATTAATTTGAGCATAGGAAATTTTTCTAAGCAGTATAGTTTATTATATAGAAAATAAATAAGCTACAAATAAAAACAAAAATATTACAAAATACGAGTATATACAAAATAAAAATTTTTTCGTATATAAAAAATCATTATTGGAAGAGATTTAACAATATCTAAATATCCTATGCTTAAAATGTGCTATGAAGCAGGACCTTTAAAATAAAAATGTGTAAGGTGATAGCTCAACTAATTTTTGAGAAAAAGTATTTCAAAAATGGCCAAATTAACATGGGCGATATAAGATGTGCCCGACCCCCCTTAAATCTATTTCGTGGTCTAATTTCGCTAAACTGGCTAGTAATATGTCAAAAATTTGTCTCAAACTTCTAATATTTATATGGATGCAGCTAAATGTAATTTCAGAGGAGGCAAAAAATCTTTGTTTAAATATTAAAAATTTAAAATGTTATTTTCTGGGTCCATATGCAAAACTAATTATATACAAGGCTGATTGTTATATGATACAGTTATATACAAACTATGTACATCTCTGTACTCACATGTCTCTGACACTCGTTTCACCAGTGATCTTCAAGACTCTATCGCCGCTGTCCCTCCGTACGAAGATCTTCCCATCCTTGGTCCAGACGAACTTGTAGCCGCGGTCCCTCGCAGCCTCCTTGGTCTTGGAGAGGAGTTGCTTGTTTGCTGGTGAAAGGTGCTCATTGATGAACACCTTCTCCTTCGGCATCCTGAGGTTTCATCTTGTCAGCTGTCAGGGGTCGCGTCGCCTTGAAGCCGTTGATCCACGTCTCCTTGTCTCTTCGGGACTTGAACTTGACGACGATGGGGGCAGCTCGCTTCTTGTTGTAGCTGGGGACTCTATGCGCCGCCTCGACACTCTTCTCCTTCAGCTCCACAATGATGGCCTTGGAAATGTCACACAGCAGACTCTCCACATCTTCATTCTGGGACACAGGAACTCCGCTAATTTCAATGTAAGAGATCCGCGAATACTGTTCCATGTCTCTCATTCTCATCTCCAGGTACTCCACGGCCTACTTACGGATTCCTTTTCAAGTCTGCATACATCGCACATCCACTCGAGTTTGGAACGGGTCTAGCTTGGAACACAGTTAATATGTATCACTGCACTACACTTCCCAACACACTTAATACAACTCTTCTCATCGTCACACACCAGATTGCAAATGCTGCAGTTAGCCGACATTATTAGGGCGAAAATGAACGAATTCACTGTAACGTCCAGTACAAGCAGGTTAAGCTAACCTGTACACAGCACGTGCTACACTTCACCTTCAGTAAGAGCGCAGAGCGATAACGACCGGCCAACTCGAGTGACTGATACTGACTTCTTGCATTAAAAATATAATAAACATAGACTTGAGGGAAAGAAAAATGGTTCCAATGTTTCTTCGAATATTTCTGATTAAATCGACCTGTTATTAAAAGACTAAAATTTACTTACCTAAGTAAATACGTTGAAATAGTACGAATATGATCAACTTGGCTGTATCTTCCCCTTTGACCACAGAGCTTCAATCTTTATAGTTGAATAAAATTGGGGCAAAACCAGAAGTACGAGTATATTTGCGTAGAAAATAAGAGAAATCACCTAATAAAATCACGGTAGGATTAGCCATTAATCAAAGCAACTTATACTGTATATATACCATCTTGATTTCATCCTAAGGACATCTCAAAAAGCTTAATCTTTTGAAATGTGACAAATAAAAGTTATTACTTTTATTTGCTTTATTATTCAAAAATTTGAATACTTTAAAAGTGTTGTATCGCGTTAAAGGACTAATTTGTGATACGAAAAATTCTAATTGTACTTAAAAATTCCTTAAAAATTTCAAACCTTCAGTTACATTTAAGCGTTAGAGCTTAAAATATGCTCAAAGGGATATAAAGTAAAACATTTACGTACCAATACATTACTCAAAAATGTGGGATAAATCACTAAGTTTGACACCAAAATATTATAGCGTATATATATATATATATATATATATATATATATATATATATATACGAGATACAGATAATAAAATAAATGGTCATTAAACAACTGATAAATGCATTAACCCTAATATAAAAAAAATTGTATTTTACAAAATACACTGACCATTAACATCATCAATATCCTTACATTTACATTACCTGGACTTACTGCTAATTTGCATTTATTCAAACGTGATACAAATATTTATCCTATTAATATCCTCACTAAGATCACTGACCAGCTTGATACATTATTTATGCCCACTGTGATGACCATTTAAATATAAAAACATTCACAGCTCTATTGTTTATTAGGGTAGACATAATGTATGAACATCCGGAAATTCTTATACTATATAATACACTTTTTTACATTAAGAATATTTTTGTATCTCAAACTGTTTTTGAGATACTGGGCAAGTGTACATGCCATTGAAAAACGCGTACGTTTTTACTTGCATTAATTTTGTAAATAGAACTTGCTATTTCCTGTAATCTTTTTTTTTCAATAAATATACTATGGAGGAAACAAAGGTTATTTTCGAAAAATTTTCCTTTGTTCACTTATAAAAAAAAAACACTACGCATAACTAACATAACATATAACTAGAATTTGACTCAAATTAAACAAATCATACCAAAGCGCAGTGAGAGGCATAAGCAGGAATCACTGCAAATAAGTTGTTTGTGAACTCCATGCAAACTATCTCTAAAATACGGAATTACAAAATTTAATTTCTTCATTATTAACACGAGCCGGGATTCATTTTCTTTGGCCGGGATAGAAAATGTTCTGAAAAATATTGCATGTAAGTCTATTTAAAATTTTTATTTTATGTTATGTTATTTATATTTGAAATTTTTACAAGAATAAAAAGAAATACTTGTATACATTTATTTATTACCTGCATTGAACTAAGAAGAGTATTTGTAACTTAAAGCGCTGAATCTAAAGAGGAATTACTATAAAGCACGTTTATGGTAATGAGAACCATTATTTTATTTACATTAACCTTTTCTATTATCTTAAATACGATAACTTGAATTATTTGATATACATATTATACTCGTCCCAAGATTCAGAAAGATTTGTCAATGCATTTGAACATATTTGCCTATATACATAAATTAAACCATTGAGATATTATTGCTTATTAATAAAAATACAGTGGATACATATTAATTATATTTAAATTACACAATTATATATTCAGATAAAGTCACTTTGAGGACGTCCAACAGCTAAGAGTGATGCATCCTTAGCTTTGGATCACAGGAATTTAATTTTGGGATTATGAGTTTTTAACGAGTTTCACTAATCTTCTCTCAAGCACTCTACAGTTTCATATTATCTTTTTGCTGAAAATATGGTTGTAAAATATGAGCAAGCAATAAAATTGGTAAATAATTTACGATACAATAATACATTATTCATGAAAGTTTTAAATTTAAAAGCATGTTGACTAATATAAGTGGAATGTCTTATTTCACTGGGAAAAATAGTTTCTCTATTAAATAAAATGGTTTTTGAATAATACTCTGTTAAAACTTAGTTTTTTAAATAATATTTGGTTTATGTTACATATGAATTACAATCGACACTATAAAATTAAATATTACGGTGATAGCAAACATAGGAAGTTAAAATTATTTTATTAATTTTTTACAAATATTATTTTATAACTAATAAACCTGCTATGTAAGATATAATGAAATATAATTCTCTGTTGGAATCTCTTCTATCGGAGCTTATATTTTTTACAATGACATATTTCCAAAAAAAAGAGGAAAGAAGTATAAAATTAGTATTATATTATCAATTTTAACAATCCTTTTAAGTGAGCGTGTTATTAAAAAGGTTTTATTACGTTACGTTGAACTAGTTTTAATAAAATATTTCATAGGAATACCTCATACTCACGACGTCACGTACTACACTGGATAACGAGGGTTCACTTGGCCATGTTCCTAGAGACAAAATATACCCGCCGTGCCACGCAGTCTCGGACTCATGTCCTGAAAAGGAATTGTTAAATTGTATGTAAAGATTTTACAGGAGCAGCTTTACATTCAGAGAAACGGTCGCTATTGTCGTACACTCACAAAAAGCAAAACCGCTTGATTGGACATTGTTACCTTCAGCACATTTCAACTATTTTTAGCTTTTTGTTTTATTCTTCTGAAAGCTTCGTAATGCATTGTTTTTTCAAGATATTGATACTAAATAAATAATGTAAATTTTTAAATAATCTTAGACGTATTTTAAGCATAAAAATGTGCCCACATAAAAAAATAAAAAAAGGTTTTTCCAAAAGCTTTATTGAAAAAACACGTTTTACAAAACAAAATCAAGAAAAGTATATTCTTTTTCCAAAAACGTTTGAAACTGGTAGGGTATCTACAAAACTATATCATAAACATGTGGTAAAAATGTCATTGTCCTATCTTAAGTAGGTAGTTCCTGAGAAAAAAAGAACATGAACTGTGTAAATTGTACATGTAGCTCTTTTGGGCGTACATCTCCCCTTAAAAGATGAAAAATGTGTTTACAAGTAACTTTAAAACCGAACTAATTACAAGTTTATGCCATCTATATTTAAGGGTGTAAGTTTTACTTTAATTTCATACTCAGCCCATGAGGGTTGGATGCAGTTTCTCCGAAGGTGGATAAAATAGAAAAATATTGCTGCCAAATTAATAGTTTTGAACATTTAGTTATACATTTTTAGCGATTCTCCAACCTGGTTCGTAACAAACCACTGAACATACGGGATATAAGCCATTGAATTTGAACTATGATTTAAGGGAATATAATTTTAATATTTTAAACTTATGATAGGAGAAAATACTTACCAGGATATATTTGCTATATGAAATATTTCAGTGATCATTAGTTAAAAGAGTACCACTTAATAATGATTGAGCCCATATTTAATGTACAATTTAGTACAGTATTGTAAAATTAGTTGTAGCTGGAATGCTATACCAATTATTACGTATAAATACTGTTGTAAACTTATTATCAAAATAATGTTAAATCATTCGAACTTGAATTTCGTAAATTGTGTATTTTATTGGAATGTATTGCACGTGAGTCTGTGAATTTAAAGTTCCATTAATTGTATACGACTGTCAATATGAGAAACACACGAGCCAAATGTATTGTTGGGGTTGACTAAGCCCAATGTTTGATATACGCTCTGGGATTATTGGACACCGATTCTGTAGCATATAACTTATCGTGGGGTGTCACTTTCATACCTTTTTTTATTTACAAGCCAAATAATTGGGTTTTTTTTTAAATATGGTTTTACGTTGAAGAGACTTAAATCATTTGACTTTAAATTTACAACCTATTGGGGTTGTAAATTGAAAAAACAACAATGTTTAATGAAATTTTATGAAAGGTAACATACAAAATTTCAGGTGTAAATGCTAAGTAACTCTTGAGATGTTCTGTGGAAAGGAAATTACACAGAAAATATTTTTTTCCAACCGTGGAAAACACAAGAAAATTTGTGCAAGCTTACTAAATGAAAGAATTCAATGATGCTCAGCCAAATCTCATAGTAGGATATGCACCACCATAAAACCCACCTTTAGAAAGTAGAAATTATTATCATGCAAAATTTTATGTGTACACATGTAATACTTGTCGAGAATCTTACTTGTAGTTAGGATACATATTACACTATGTCACTTGTCACAATGTTATACGCCTATACTCTGTTTAAAAATGTATTTATTCTGAAATTTTCTCGTGGCCATCATGGGTATATGTAAGACTAAAGTAAAGACATTTTTAAAGGTAAAGAAAATTCCATCAAAAGACAAGCAACTTCATTGGTCTTAAAGTTGTCTATATATAAATGAAGTTTTATAAAAAATTTCAAGTCAGATCACTCTTGAGATATCATGTGGACAGACACAAAACAGATTTTAAATTTTCATCTCTTGAAGTTACTACATTTTCTAGTCTTAGTAGCTTGATTTTGTATTTTTTTAAATGTTTATCTTAGAAATGCTGCTCTTTCAAATAAGCTAATAAAATCTTGCTTTAGCAACATTCCCTTAACAGTATCAATATTGTTAATTTTCTACCCGCTCCTTACCGTTAGTTCTTAATTTAAAACATGCTCATTACATATAATTAATAATAAAATACAAACTTCTGAAGCTAGTATTTGTTTATGCAGTAATTACCAAATGCTGTTTATTGTTGAGAAACAACCATGCAAGGTCTCTTATCTATGCTCTAAGAGAACAAGGTACATTTAAACTCAAGTTAAACGATAAATAAACGTATAAAGTCACACCAGTGTTTGAATATAACTAGTATAATGTCCTTAAACAAAGGCCTTGAAATAGAATATATGTTTCTTATTCGATATCCAGACTAAGTGTGTTGCTATAATATTAAAGATGCAAATAGAACTACGTATATATTATGTATATCTGTACAGAAGGCATACAATTAAATTTTGCAAAACATTTATTGCTTGTACAATGTGTAGTTACGCTCTTACACAGTATTCATGTGTTAAAAATTTGCCACTAAAAATTTAATTCGCTGAGCGTTAACCAGAGTTCCCCCGACCAGACCATAGCGAAAGCATAATTCTGTACCTGTGTGCATCCGTCTGCATGCACGGTTAATTTGTAATGAGGTAACGTGGAGAGTTGACATTTGGTGTTAAAATCCACCTTTACTATGGCAGTAAAAATAACTTCAAATCATTCGCCGCTTTTCGGGCCAGATTGCTGTTCGCTGTAGGACGTAGCCTCCCACGTTGACCCTAAGTTTAGCGTGTGTTCATAATCTATATACTGTTCACGCTATGATGTTACAAAAAAATAATAAGGACGATCGGAGGAAATAAAAAGACACTACACTCACGTGCACCTAGAGAAACTCTTTTTCGTGTTTTAATAAAAAAGATGTACATTTCGCCAAAATTTTAAAATTACTATGAAATTACAACATATTTCTCAAAACTTTATAACTACCATTGTATTCTACATTCAATTTTGAGTAAGTAAGGATAACGTTTAATGGTTCTGAATCTCTAGAAATAATAATTTCATCGACCTACACTGAGAAATTCTCATTTTTTTAAAGATTAAAAGGAAAAGCAGACGTTCACAATTCTTTACATTAATTGCTACAGACTATCAAATGTCATAGAAACTGCTTACAAACCTAAGCTTTTATGAAATATGATAAATCGTTTTATTTTTCTCATTTAAGTACAGTTATGAGAGTTCAACATTATATGAACAAAATTTCGCTAGTAAAGCACAACTGGTTTTAGACTTTTTTAAAGAGTCACGACTTACAATGACACTGAGATATATTTTTGCGGAAGAATCGGAGTAAGTAGGAGGCAGCAGCGTTGGATTTTCACGCGTAAGACAAATAAGGACGGAGTCAGACAAGATCGAGAGATTAGGACCTTGCAGCTGACACCGGCATGAGTAAAAGTACAATTTTAAAAGTTTACAAAAGAATAAATTTTATCGTTATCATTTTACAATAATGAGCGGTCCTGAACATAGTGATTTAGTGTTAATGCTTGGGGAGGTGTGATTGGTGATCGTTTCTTGGCCTATAACTTTAAAACACGTTTAATCTCGTTAATTTTGAAAATTAAAAATCAATAAAAATATAAATTGTTTTTTAAATTTAGTACTTAAAATTTGCTACTTTGCATATGGTGTTTAAGTAGATATAATTGTAATAACAATGTGGTCGTACTCGCCATTTCTTTTCATTTAAATTAAAAGTACTTGCAGTACCTTCAACTGATAATATAGCATTAAGTCTTGGAATCTACTTTGGAACTAAAAGTCTCTTAAACCTAGTTTATATAAGCCAGATTTGTACTTTAACACGGTCTGGCACCCATTAATCGTACTGTGCAAATATTGTAAACTCAAAATGTATGAGGGGATAAACCAATGTCCGATTCCTTAGCCAATGCTCAGTCACACTTTCATGGAGTTACTTCCTATATCAATGATCTCACGATTCATCACGATCTCCATTCTGACACACATTCACTATGTAACTGCACTGGTTTTTGTATGTATCACGATGAGTAGGCTATATGCCGCTGTCAATACTAACTCAACTGCCTAAGAGTGTTTGTAAGAAGTGTAGATGTAGTTCTCTGCGTTAGAGTTTCCCCTAATTAGCACATACAATTGGCTTCAAACATTCCTTATAAGGTCCAAACGTATGTAGCCATACATGTTAACAGAACCTCATAATGCTGTCATCACGTGAGTAGCGTACATAATCCTACTGACTGCACATCTCACGGTATACCTCCACTACAGTTACTATGGTGGAACGGACCAAGCTAGCCACTAATCCGTCCATGAGACTGGCACGTGTCTCATAGTTTACACCAACTGCTCTTGTTACTATAGATGGATTAAATTAAACGACCCACAATCACAATTTTTCATCTGCAGAATTCCCTCGAAAACTTTTTTAGGAATAAACGAAAGCTAACTCACAGCTATTACTATCTCTAGTTTGCAACAGATCAGTGACTGTATCTTAAAACTTAACCAAAGCTTTAACTTCTAAATTTCGTAGAATGACCCCCTTCGGAATGAGGATTGTCTAATTCGGGTTCAAGATAGATTAGGATCTTAGCAGGTGATCTTAATTATGAAAATAGTACAACTATCGACGTAATATCCATATTAAAATCTTGACTTTCGATATAATAACTATCCTAATACTAATAATATTATAAGTGCGAAAGTGCTTTTGTTTTGTTTTTTTTTCGCTTTCACGCATAATCTAGTAAGCCGATTGTAATGAATTGTTTCATAGACATGCATTAGGTCCCAGATATGAACATAGATTTATTCAAATGTTTCTTCCGTTTTCATTTGACAAAAAAAGGCTTGTAAGACTTGTGTATGTAAATTGTATATATTGCTGTGCTATTCTCATACAGGTTCAAAGCCTACTAAATTGCATTAAAGCGTTATTAACTACTAGTAATAGATAATTGATTAATTAGATAATTACTTTCATTAATAGAATACATTTAGAATGCAATAAATATATTATTGTAAATTCAATACATACTTATTAATTGTATATCAATAAAAATTACTGTCCGATTGTGATGATACACATGAAGACTTTTGCTTTTATATAACTAAAATAGCAACCTATATAATGTCAGAAAAATGTTATGTATATATTGTTCACTCTATTTTATAATCAGGAGTCCATTAGCGTTTAATATTTAAAAGATTTTTCATAATTCATTTGTTGGTCCCTATTGCATTTAATAAGGTATTCTTAAAAATCCGCTTGTTACAAAAAGGTCAATAACTATTTGTGCAATTACTCAAATTGATACATTTGATTAACAAAACTGCAGACCAAATATGTTTGCTTTCAATCTTCATGTAAATTAGGCAAATTAAGTAAACTAAATAAATATGGAGAGAAGGAAAAGCAATATATGTTCAGCGACCATAGTCCACACTCTGTAAGACCCATTAGCAATTCTAATATGTAAATGAGGGAATATAATCTCTAATGCAAGTGTCCAGGTGGGTAATTTATCAATTGGTAGAGGATTCTACTCAGTCGTATACTGGAAGTGTAAAAAATGTAATAATAACTTTTTTTATTGCCCGAATACTCTCTCCATGTTATATTTTGTTAAATTTAGCCTTAATTTAACTAAAAACCAAAGTAAAATATTCCTTTCGTGGCTGCTCAATTTCATCGTATAAGCTTGCCTATTTATAAAATATTAGAAATATTATTGACGGAAAAGAATTAGAATCAGCAGTATATTTTACAATACTAAACTTGTGTTAAAAAAATGTATAAGCATTAAAATAAAAAAGTTAAAGCTGTTTAATTATACAAATTTCATAAGTATATAGTAAAGTAGCTGAAGTAAATAAATTTGAAGTCATTCTTGGTGTTACACATTGTTCTGAAAAAATACTACTTTCTTGCAGTTAAACGTTTCATTTATTTAAAGTTTAAATGTATTAAAGTAAATACTCGTTATCAAGTAGTAAAATTTGTGATTTGGTTAGATTCTGGTGATATAGAATTTATAAGAATTATGTGGGCAGGTTATCGTGTGTTGCTCTTCATTGTTGATACTTATTTTCCTATAAGGAACAACCATATGAAATCTATGCTAATAAAAAAAAATAAACCAAATTAAATGCCAGTCAAGGTACATACATTTTTAACTGACTTGCAAAAGGATTAGGTTATCAAGTAGCTTCTATATTCATTTTTAACAATTCTATATAGCCGTATAACAATTTTGGTCTGAAGCTACTGTATTTATTTGGATGAAAATGTTTTTAAACTAAACAGAGCTGACTCAGATTGCTTCCACTTTGTTTTTATGTATTGAACAGGAGAGTTTTCTTTACGTTAAAATCATTTTGAAAGTTTAAATATAACAGTACTATAAGTTGAATTAGCCAGACAATACATTTTGCGGGGTTTGCTATTTTTGCAATTAGTAGGATATGACTCAGAATTGCCAGAAATCTCTTGGGAATTGTGATATTATTGATGGCAATATATAAAAAAAAATTATGGTTGCCTGTAAAGTCGGTTTTACGGGCGAAGATTTTACGTGACAACGTCTTTTTCTCGGTAGAATATTTATTGATATGAATATTATTAAATTGCACAATAGGAACAAGGAATTGAATGAAAATAAGAATTGCACAAATTTTAACTATAGAAATATATTTTGTTTACTAAAATATTTTACATAATTTGAAATTAATTAAAATTTGTTATTGTAAATGGTAAAGTTGAATAAAACATTTACTAAAATTGGAATTTGAAATTCTTGCTAAACACAGTTAAATTCTAACTCCGCGCGTGGTGATTGGTCGGTTTAGTTCGTTTGTTTGGTCGCACTGTTATGACAGGTTAGAGGTTATAATTTGTTATTTTAAATGTCTGACTAGCAATACGCGCTGTTTCTTCTCAATCGACTGAATTGCGATTGATTGCAGAGTGATTTAAAATAATAATTTACTTAACACTATCAACATTTGTCAATAGTATGACATAACCTATAAACTCAGTTTCTCAACTTTTGTGTCAATCTAACAATTAATCAATCAATCATAGTTTACGATAATGAAATATCAGTGTACAATTATTTACCTTTATTGTTGTAGTTGTTGTAAATGACGAATCTAAGCACTCCACATTTTCACGAATAAACATAGTTATCTGCTTTATCCCGTGCGGCGGACCCACAGTTATCTGCTTTATCCCGTGCGGATCCCGTGCGGCGGACCCACTGGACGGGCATCGTAACGTTACCGGGCGTTACACTTTTTCATGAGTGACTCCGAGCCGCAACCTAATTTAAGACGTTGTCACGTCAAAATTAACAAAAATCCCGCACTGAAGTAACGGGACAGGATTAATTGCAAATCACTACTAACTAAGCTACCTCACAGTACCTCATGGTGGAAAATTTCCTAGTCTAAATCAGGGTTACGGAAACCGTAGTATAGGAATATTTTGAATGACAACATGGAGTAACGATACGGGATGATATGCTGAGATGAATTTTTCTTCCAATGCCCACACTATACGTACCATATGCTGGGGATCATGAAAGTTTTAAGCCAAATGGTTTGGTTGACGTAAATATTAGAAGAAATATAAAAAATACGTACTAAATACATTATAATTATGTAGAAGTCTTTTTAATGAAACATGATATGTATCAAGACGAAATAAGATGCCTAAACTAAGTTTGCTTCGAATGATAATACCTCACCCATTCAAAAAGTTTATACTTATGCCCATTGTGATTTACTCCGATTTTAGATGTTTTTTCCTAATTATAATTTTACGTAAATTTGGCTTGTTTCTCCGATTAAGAAATTAAATACTACGCCCGCAGATGAAACTTACGTCTATCAAAATACAATTAATACGGGTTTAATAACAGTAAAACTATTTTAATAAGATTTAAATATTAGCTTTGTCATTAATATATTCAGTAGAGCACTGACCAATCACTGCATACTTTATATTTGTTAATATGTACACATTTATTATATATGTTTACTTAAATCTTTACTTTCCTAATATTTACTTCTTCTTCCGGTGTCCTCAATAATTGTTGCAGATGGTTAAAGTGTTAAATATTAAGTGATAAAATTTTAAGTGTTTTTGAAATAGGATTAGGTCTGCATGTTAACCATAGACCAAAAGAATGTCCATATAAAACTTCAGTACGATTGGTGAAGTAATTTTTACGTGATAGGGTAGCACACACAAACAAGCACAGAGACTATTAGATGTAATATAAATAATAATGTAATATAAGTATATGCGGTAAATAAAGACTGAACATGTGCGAGTTATAATCAATAGTATTATAGTAAAAAATGAACTGTTAAATATTATTTATTGACGTATTAGATTAGCTTAGTAATTAATTAATAGAAGTTTCTTGATTTTATTCAGACATACCATTTTGAATGTACTTATGTGCCAGAGGAATTGTTAAAGAGATTGTCGTTTATGCAGTATTTGGAAATTTGGAAGAGACTTTCCTGAGAAGAGCATTTCAATATAATAGCCTCTCCAGCCACAAAGGACGGTTCTCGTTTTCAGTTTGCTCAGAATGTGAAAAATTCTTATAGCTTCTACGGGACGTTTAGGCTATTTATCGTTGGCGTTTTGTAAAATATATTTTTGGACTTATTATAATATTCTATGTTATGTTTAAACGACTCATTAGTTCCACTTTTTACATCATAACAAATTACATTAGTGTTAAAAGAAATTCTATCACAGACGAATATTTATTACTTTATCATTTAATAAGCGTTTGTATACAGAGGGTGGCTAAATTATTAGACTAGAACTAGTTTTCGGGGAAAATTATTTTATTAAATCGTTTTTTAAATATCTGTGTACTTCAAATTGTATGACTAATCATTTGTGCGCATACCCTTGTTCTTTATCAACATTTAAAAACTCTTTGGCATGCTATGGGCCAATTATTCACAGTTCTTTTTGATTTCTTCATTGTGGTGCCACACTTTATTTAATAAAAAATTCACGAGCCCTTGACGTGTGGTTACCTTCATTTTTAGCATTATTTGCTTGACAACTGACCACAAATTATCAATTGGATTCATGTCAGGGCTGTTACCTGGTCAAGGGAGCACACTGATGTCTGATTCACTGAGAAATCTTGTTACTGTCAATAGCTTTATGGCACTGAGCACCATCATACTTAAAAATAAACTCCCCATTTGGAAACCAATCTTGAGTCTGTGGAATTAGTCTCCTTTGCAGCACATAAATATTTATGACTTACTTTTTCCCAATAATCTGTTGTCCAATGGTCTAAGCCTTTAACCCACTCTAAACGCTTCTTTGCCATGGTAGACGTGATCTTTCGCTTTTTCCTTGATCTGCGAGCGTTGAGTCCTTCTGTGTTTAATAATCTTCTCACACTTCTAGGTGAAATATTGGCTCCATACTCGTTTATCTGGTCAGCCATTTGTTTGTGGTATGTCTCCGGTTTGTTTTAACAATATTCTTTAGTTTCCTGAGCAATCTATCATCCCTTTTGGGCTTGCAGCCCCATTTTTCAACTTGATGTGACTAATTACTTAGGTTTTAATCACAGGTTAACTTGATCCTACTTACTGATTTTTTAGAAATACCCAACCTTTACGCTAGTTCAGTTTGTGAATAACACCTTTCTTTCAAAAGAATCTTTACTGAAGCTGTTTTCCTAGGAGATAAATCACAATTTTTTCCCATGACCGTTAAAAAGTGGCCTCACTCTTGAAGTATTCTTAAAATATTAAAAGCCAAAAAAACACACAAACTTTGACGGTTTTACGACCTTGAATCCACTACTAACACTGTTACCAGCTCATATCACAAGGAAACCCCACTAAAAACAAGAATAACCAATATTCTATACATACAGAAGTTGGGTTTATGTTCAGTTGAAATTGCCTAAAAATCATCAGCTGATTTAAGTGCTACCAACTGACTATGACATTAACTTCAATACCTCAAATAGAAATAAAAAGTTCTAATATAATGTAACGAATGCAAATATATGAAAAATAACAATATACTCCAGGATTATAAAGCATAGTTACAAGATAACTTAAAATGTAGTAAATTTGAATGTCTAGTCTGATAATTTGGCCACCCTCTGTAGGTTTCTATAGTTTTAATATTATTTTCTGAACTTTGTTATGCGATCATTTAATCGTACAAGAACAGTAAAAACATCATATGATTTTTTATGAATCTTAAATATATTTACATACCTTTTTTACATTAAATAATGCCTTTCTAGAATTCTATTATTGCCAATAATAAGTTTTAAATTAAATAAATTTAACACTGTTACATGTAATTAATTTTATGGTAGGAAACTTAAGAGTAAAAAAGAAATATCTTCTAAAAGCAAAATGTTCCAGATTTTGTTTTGGAACAAATTGTTATAAAGTGTTCTTAATTACTTCAGTAGTTAGTAAATCTATATTAAATATTTGTTAGTTTGACCTCAATGAATTATAATTAAAGAAGGTATTGATTGAATATATAAAATAATTTGAAGTGTCCATTTAAGAGAAAATGTTATATGAACTTGGCTACTTGTGTGCGTGATAGCACTGTATTATTTAATGAGTAAACGTTTCAGTATAAGAATAAGTTCTAAGATTCAATTAAATTAAATATTTTAATTTACCATTACTTTACTATTTTTATAAAATAGAATATTCATATATTAAACGTGTACTTTGTGTACATTCGTAGTCTTGACGTGAAAATTACAGACATATTAATTTTACATTATATTGAATTAGGCTTACCAATTAAGTTATTTGAATAGAAAAATACTTTAAAATGGTTATTAAGGAATTTAAAATCGAGTGAACTAAACCGTAGTCTTTGTTGTGATATTAAAATAAAAAATTAGATGTTAGGTTACTTTATATTGATAAAAGTAAAAGAAGAGTCATTAAACATATGTTAGTTATCGGAAAAGGTGAATGAACATTTAATTTAATTTTAAGTACGCTGTCTTCTGATGAGGTCTTTTGTTTATTTTCATAATTAATTACTTGAGCATTAGAAAACCCCTCTCGGTAACTGGAAAATATTTCTTTAACCTTTATGTCTCTTCATGTTTTCTCTAAATCTTTTCCTATAGATTTCAAATGCTTCATTTGTTTAAAGGCAACATCGACTTTAATGATAGTGAATGTCAATCCCATTTCATGGAATTGGGCTGAGCGATATTGAACAACTTTTACATTATTGTAATGGATGACACACAAAAACCACAGAATAGATTGATTTGTAAACAAACTACAAAATTGACCACAATCACGAGATATTGTTACTTGTGGTATACATATTGGGTTTGGCTATTGAATTTTGTATGCAGTCTCAAATTAGCCTGTTAGCGTGGAGCACTCCTAATTTGTTTAATTAATGTATTAGTCAATACAATATTTGATTTAAATAAATGACCAAATCAAATCGTACAAAATTAAAACGGATTATTAGTATTATTACGTAATTTACCTTTAATGGACTAATTGATAAAATGTAACTCAAACAATGTATAAAAAGGAATAGTATAACATAGTACAATTCTTATTAAAGAATCCAATGTAAGGACGTACGTTATAACAGAAATAATATACCTATGCATAAACGTCATATCCATAAAATATTTATCCTAACATTGTATATTATACCCACTTCTTTTAATTCTATTAATCACCCTTTAGAATTCTCACCACTGATTATAACTTCAATCTCATCTGCCATAACACATTAGGGATAATAATAATAAATCATCAAGTCAGCAGACGAAACTATGCAAAATATAGTAAAACAATTTTGCCAGCTTTCGGATCCACTGGAATGTACTCATGGTATCCGGTGTGTTTATATGTTTCTAATATAATAAATATATAAATATTTCCATTACAACACGGGAATAAAAAAGTCTACAGGAATTATTCATTAGAAATTCTAATTGAAGATGTATTATGATAAGTCACTTAATAATTTAACGTGTTAACTCCGCATTACATATATTTGGTAATGGAAGTCAAAGTTAGATAGAGTAGTGGATTGAGTTATTAGTTGTAGTTGGTATTAGTTTATAAGCTTGGGAACATTCAGTTAGCAGAACTTCCCCATTGTAATCAATTATAAGAGCTTCAAATTGACAGTTAACATATGGTGTTAACATATTCAATTCGATAATTCAATGTCAAAACCCTATTTATATTTAGCTCCCTCCTGGAATATATGTAAAGTTTAAAGCCAATTTTAAGACGAATTATAAACGTATGTTTTTATACACCTTTTTACTAACCCTTACTTTATTACAATTGTAGTTAACTTTTTATATGTTAGGAGCTCCATACACGAAACTTCATGTTATAATATAAATATTCCAATTTTTTATACGTTTCTGAACCAATATTATGCATAATATTTATAAGTATCACTCATTTCTATATGATTATAATTCTACAACGAATTCTAGGACCTTCGAAATTAGATAGATGGTTTTTTTTAGATTAGTTTCTATATTTTTAACTCAAAATTTGTTAACGGAATATTAAATTTATATTATTTTTCATTGTTGACATCTCCAATCTGATACATTCTTTAGGTGAATGACTACACTAATGCATGGCTACAATATAGGTTAAGCACTACACCACAACCTAGACTACAGTTTAGTTACGTTACCTGAAACCTTGTACTTTAGTCATTTACCTGAAGAAGATATCAGATTGCAGATTTCGAAAAGTAGTGTACCGTTTTATTGTATCACTGACCAATGGCAAGTATCCGGTAAAAATCCTATTTAATTCACAATCCTTCCATTGTCAAAAACAAAATTCAAACAAAGAATTCTCCTTTTTTCGTTTCATGTAACTTTATACTTATAATCTTTTGATTTTTTTATCGCTTACTTCCATACCAGTCATATAAAACCACAGTTTAAACCATCTCCTGTTACACAAAAAATACATACCTAGTTTAAATAAATACTATGAGTGCATTTTTTTCTTCAAAAGACAAGGGACGTCTTAGATGCACAGATGTTTTAATGACTAATACATTTTATCAGCTTTAGGTCGTGGTTAATGTATACACGAGTGTAAAACATTGTAAATAGATAAGTGTAAAACTAATATTAATTTGATAAGATGAAGTTTTACCAATTAGCTCATAATTAGTTATTGTAGTGAAAATATGCCTGTGCAACTAATGTGTGTTTATAATCAGCTGAATTTATAACTCGCATTAAAAGTGTAAGAGCTTTCAACTGATGCCAAATATGCATATAATACAATAGTCTTAGAAATCTGAAAAATCCCTAAATTATGTAAGAACTTCTAGAAGTATAGATTTTTAAATATAAAAAATAACTACATTTTAATAATTTATTGTTAACTTGTTATTGTATACAAATTATTTCAAAAACATTCTGTTAAAGTGTTAAAACCCGAATACAAAATTGTTATATTCTTCTAGTACTTATGTAGAATTACCAACATCTAACGTGTGGTATTTTGTTACATACTGGATTTCAATTTGTAAAAAAGGTAAAATTATAGTAGATTTTAGTAAATGAATTGGTCCCTAAAAAATAGGAACACTATGGACACAAATATTTCTTCGCCTACATTATTATTTAAAAATTACAGAACAGTTATTTGTGTACCTGTTTATAATATTTTTTTGCACAAACTTTAAAATGCAGAGGTAAAATACATCCATTCATTTATAGAACTTCAATAAATTAAATTACAATTTCAATTACAATCAGTTAACAATGGCTTGGCATGTCCTTTTAATGTGCTCTTATATTAATGCAAACTTGTATAATCTAAGTTACTGGCAACTGGTGTGTTTACACGATGTGACAATTTTAACGTGTGTCAACAATGAAAACCATCTAACCTCTAAAGCTGGGATTAAGTTCTCTCTCACAGAGCTCAAAGCAACCTCCAAACTTCCAGCTTAGGGCAGAAGCAGTGGTGGGTCGGGGTTTGAGTATCTCATTAAACTGCCACAACGACGTCAGTGCTTGATTTACCTGCAGTTTCTACATGTTACTGGGTATCTTGTTTGATTTACTAAAAGACATAGTACTAATACATGTAATCAGTGCTACATGCTTCTTGTTTAAACAGCACTGCCTCGTAAAATGTTAGATTATCTCTAAGAAGAAGTCAGAGTGCAGATCGTTAACAAAGATTAACAAAATATAACAATACTGTACTATTCATTATTACAGAATTGTACTAATGACATTCAAACAGCCGATAGATCAGGACTTACGTCAGGAATCGTATTATTCTTGAAACGACCCCGATATTGCTGTAATTTCACTTATATTGGTATGGAGTAATTTCTTTTTAATGCGAAAAACTAAAACAAAGAATACGTTTTAAGCTTATGCGTAGAGGATTGAAATACAAAACCATCATACCTTAATGATAATGAAATAAACGTACAATTTTTATTTTAGTATTTTATTATAATTGATAAACTTTGTAACAAATTGTATTAATTCATAATTGTAAGCTATTCATACCATCAAGATATGTAAGACAGTGCTTGTATATATTACATGCATGTTTGATATTATCCTGATTTTGAGCAAAAGATAGTCATATGTAAATTGTAGGCTAAAAATTGTCCTAATTAGGTTACAAGACATGTTCTCACTATCACCCCTTTATTATGTTTACGATGTTCATACGTAACTCACTTATCCTTTTAAAATCCGAGTGTTTATATGTGATACATTCTTCCACCTTTATTACATTGAATTATCACTGTGGCTTTTTAAATAAACCCCGATAATGTAATAGAGTTACTTCTCGAAAAACATGCAAGGAAGTTAAAACAAGAACATTTTAGGTATACTGTGTTTTAGAATGAGATAGTAAACGGTGAATCTCAATATTTTATCAATTATACCTTAAATTTCAGTATTAATTAGTTAGATTAACAAAAATATTGTCGGAGATGGCGCTTGTATTGGCTTGTCATAATTAAAAGCATTACATTGAAAGCACACCAACTAACACTTTGATAAATAAAATTTACCAATATTGGTTGATGTATTTGCAATGTAGTAAATGTATAGCAAAATAATGTTTGAAAAATTTATAAGAAAACAAATTAACATAAAAATGATTAGAGTTGAAAGTGTTATTTCATAAATTTAAGTGTATAAACATTAAAGTTAGAAAAATAAATTTTAAGAATTTAATGTGTTCTCATAGTTAATACACAGGAGATAAAGGATGTTTTTATTTCTTCACCATTATATTGCATTTTATAAATTATCCAAGGGAACTAAGCATACTAATTTATTAAACTAAATAATATCCTAGATAACATTATTGTATCTTGATTGACAATATAGTAAAAACTGGCTCGTTAGGAACTTTAAGCATTTTACCACAACACACGCTCAATAAGCTGTGATATTACTATCAGTTAAAGTAACTTAGTTATATTTCTGATAAATATAAAATAGTCACACGATCATAGCAAAACGATATCACACAAACAAATAACTCTCAAAGGTTATAGATGGCTAGTCAATTTAGATTTAGCACCCATAGAGATTGACTTTTTTTAATTGTTACTACGTGTAACGAAGCCATGTTAGAAAGGGCTGATCCATTGAATATATTGAGTTCAGCTCTATTTCACGTTTCGCTTAGTGTTGCGTCTGAAATATGACATTGATAGTCATGGATATAATGCACTTAAGTATTGAAAATTTCGAGCTTCGCCGTTCTCTTTAAATTAATCGTTTAAAGGTATAATTTTCGGCATTGTGTTCTACTATTAAGAACTTTAAAATGCTATGCTCATCGATCTATTTTTACATGTAATATTTTCCACCGCCTCCATTCGGTCCACTCTAAAAATTCAATTTTATACCATATGTCACCGTACAAAGTTTTATGTTTGCAGGTTTACAAGTACAGAAGATATTCAACCATTTTTAACACCCATGTATATTTCATTCATCGGGATTACAAGACAAATCCAGCTCTAGCACAGGAAATATCCTAGGCCTTCCGTATATGACACGGTTAGAAGTAATGGCTTTTTTTACCGAAATGGGTATCTGAGACCTATGTGTCTCTATTTTATTGATAGGGGTACAAGGAAAACTCTGCTATCGCGTCGAAAATATAATTAATTCGAACCAGAAATGCTCGTGAATTGCAAAACATGATATAAAATTCATGCTGAACCATTGACTTGTAACCATGAAAACAACACTAACATGTACCTGTTGTATGCCTACACGTGTTTAAACATTGCATATAACTCCATCATATTACATTAGAAGTGCTTTAAATAAACAGTATAAGAAACTTGATTTTGAAAATTTTTGGTGAGCCGTGAGTAATGGCTATTTAATAGTAGATCTGTATAGCTAATAAAATAAAATTAAATTCTAAATAAAGTATCAGTATTAAAATTATTTTTTTTTACATAATGCAAAATTAATAACCAACTTAAACTTCAACATGCTAGTTAATTGTATAGTGGGACATTGAGATGAGACAGAGAGATTAGACAATAGCGTTAATCAAGTAATCCTCCTCTGCCTCTCTTACCACAGACCACTGCCTCTCCCTTACACCAGGCACTTGAACCGTAATTGACTTGATCAAGACAAAGTCTCCAAAGTTTGAGACGGTTGTCCTCTGGTAAATATAAATCCTAACATATAAATTAACATTATTATTATATTCTTAACATATACATTTTGGAGGTAAATTTATTTACTGAACATTAAAGTACTTTGATTCGAATCCCAATTTGTTGTATTGGACAATCACCGTTAAATATCATAAATAAATACTGTGTATACCGCATACTATTTCAAAATTAACAGTAAATAAAATGATACAACCAACTTTCAAAGGATTCGTACGACTAAACAAGAGATTTAGCACCCATAGAGATTGACTTTTTATTTTTCAACCAAAATAAATATAGCATTTTCTGTGACCGAGAGGAATCTATTTAACTAAGCACAAAGTTTTTATCATTAGGCATCACACAGACGCAATGTCAGACAGACGTAATGCCTTTTGTAATTATGACCCAAATCAATAAAATTCTTTCTTTGACCACAAGAAACCTATATACTAAGCTTCCAGTCTTATCCAAAACATAAAAACACTTTTATCCAAAATTATGGGACTGACGAGTAGACGAACGGACAGACGGATTGCCTTTTCACTTTTAGCCCAACAATCAGGAAGGATCCACTCAAGAGCATCCTATTTATGAAATTTACAATTTCTTTGAATGTCCCATTAAAATTTATCCCACATACAAGAAGAAAGATAGAAAACCAGTAAACAAAATACAGGATTTAAAAAGGCTTTGTTTAGATATTCAGTAATTTTTATTTATGAACGAATTATAACATCGACCAATTCATTATTAATCTAGGCTATTCGGTAATTTAGGTACGTTATAATCTTTATTTGGCCTTAGTTATGCAAAGGCAGTATTATCTTCCTAGTACAGTAATAACTTCTTACTAATGAACAACAGTTAAAA
Source organism: Homalodisca vitripennis (assembly GCF_021130785.1). Classification (NCBI taxonomy): domain Eukaryota; kingdom Metazoa; phylum Arthropoda; class Insecta; order Hemiptera; family Cicadellidae; genus Homalodisca; species Homalodisca vitripennis. The sequence goes on along the minus strand of NW_025777549.1, from coordinate 23,242 downwards.
TTTAATTGGTTTACCTTTGATGAGATTAATGTGATATAGGAACTGAACAAGACAATGATCGTCACGGAGCGAAAATACGTACCGTGCTAATATAACCGTAAATCACTTATAAAAGGAGCTTGAATTTGTAATAAATTTATCATACCATTGAAATGATTTCTACAACTCTGCTTCTTACAGTTCCTAACTATTTCATTAGCATCTACAAGAAACTTAAGCGCATAATCATGATAAGGAAAATATATTTGATAAGCGTTAAAAGTTAAAAATATATTTTATGATATTATACTCAGAATGTGCACCGTTCTAAGTATTTATTAATACACAGGCAGTATTACAATACTAATATTTAATACTTGGATTACTGACTTAATTGCGTCATATATTCTTTTCGCCCTATTTACGCGTGTATTTGAGACACTGCGTTGTATAAATTAATAAATTCCTCCATATCTAAATACATGTTCATTATTGACTATTATCAAGCCAAAACACTTTGTTTTGTAGCTAATAATAACAGGGTATTTTATCTTGCCGGTGTATACCTTATGGGAATGACATACGTATTACTCTCTCCTTATCTTATGTGTAAACACAGTTTTTGAACCATTGGTGCTAATTTTAGGCTAAACTGTTTTTAGGAGACGGTGTTTTGAGTTTAAAACAGGAGATAATGATTTTCAGACTGATCTTCTAATTGCATTTAATGATTTCGTATGTAAATGGACAACTTACACATTTGAATATTTTGTAGCGTTCTTATCAGTCTCATAATGTTTCCTATTAGTTAATTATGCCAGACTAATATAAACGCTAATAAAAATGCTTTATAAACTCCGATTTAAGACGTTTAATTCATCTATTTTTGACAATTAAAGAGTATGCAACCTTTCTTGTAGAAATATTTCAATATAGTTTAATTATTATTTTTTTTAATGAAATATGTACTCTTAGATAAACCAACGCACCACTTCTCTGTTTATTGAATTAGACTCAAATAGACGGTTTTTAATGGTTCTATGTGAAACCCGAATATTTCGTACCTTTGCTAGCAAACTTTGCACCTCATTACTCATTACTAACTGCCTCCTGATAATATTTATCAGTATAAAAGGGACATCCCACTGACTTGTGATTCTCCTTCAATCCAAACCTCGCCTTCTAATATCACCATTAGGCTCTAAGAACCGCAAAATCACCCCTCCAGTGGTTGTATAACTGACCCCTAAAACTCTAGCAACTTCTATGTGAGAGCGCTCTTCATTAACTGCTTCTCGGGATGTTAGATTACCTAACATGTTCAAAAATGTAAAAAAAAACTGAATAAGTGATGTAAGCATTTTCGTAAAAAGATTTTAAAGGTTGAGCTCGGAATGAAAGTTAGTGAATTGCAACAGGTACAATTCAAGATTAGAGTGTGTGCACTGTACTTCTATTGGTAGGTAAATTGAGGTTGGAATGCGAATTGTGAAGAAGGAAACTTCATTATTTCAGTGTCGCCGTGAGGTAAGATAACGTAACTGTTGCTCACATATTCCCTTTTATTGGAAGGAATTGCAGAAGGCTGCAATTCATATTCTTCCTTAAAGATTTCAGTGAACATAATTGGGTACTTTTTTAACTTTGGATTTTAAGTATTCATTACCAAGTATATATCGGTTAACTTTGTGCATGCGTAAGTTAATTGATATTTTTGAATATATCTTTTGTTATGTTTGACACTTAGTAAGATAGTTTAATCCTTAATATGTCATTTTATTACTATGTAGTGATAGTGAGTAATGATGGAAATAAAAATGATAGGATTAATAGATATGAACAAAAAGTATACAATATATTAAATCAAACATGTTTTCCAAATTTGTTGATTCAATTATTAAGTTAACTTAAAACACACACACACACACACACACACACACACACACACACACACACACACACGCATGCACGCACACACGCACGCGCACACACACACACACACACACACACACACACACGCATACATATACATACATATACATACACACACATACATATATATATATATATATATATATATATATATATATATATATATTTATACATTTATACAATTTAATGTAAATAAAAGTCGTTTGACAGATATTTGGTCTTCCGATCATATGTTAGTTTGCTTATTTAAAACCATATGTGACAGATACGGCCAAATACAAATTAATTGAATCGGAAAAAGTAAGCGCTCTGTAGTGTAATGGTAGCACGTTCACCCGGCAAGTGAGAGATCCGGGTTCGACTCCCAGCGGAGCAAGTACTTTTTTGTGATTCAATGTTGATTGAAATTATATATATATATATATATATATATATATATATATATATATATATTTCCTCTTGTTGTTTCTTATATATAAAATCTTTTCTTTTATTATCTCCATTCACGGATGTACACATAAATTTCACATCATGACTAAACATTCAAATATTTGTAAAGTGGGTTTTTAATCATTTTAGAAGATTTGTAAAATCTATTGCTCCTTACAACGTACGGTCTTGCATTAGAATCCAATACCCTTAGAGAGTTAGGGTGTAACATTATAATGAGTAAAATACTGTGGGAATTAAGTCAGATACCGCGCAGCTGTTAAAGTTTATTATCATCACCGACTCCACGAGAGCAAAAGGGACTGATTTGTGCGACAGGTATACCAACCGTTGCAATGTAATTGTGTTCACACCCGAGCGTAAATTAATTCCCGCCATGTTGTATCCTATCTTTGTAACACATGTTTAAAACATTTTATATTAAAGAGTTGAGTTGTCGATTAGGTACAGGTTCTATTAAAATTCCCCAAAACAGCATTTTAACTAACTATTAGCTTTTGAGCTTTCAAAAGTATAGTCATATAAACGAAGAACCTTTATTTCATGAATAATAAGATCTCGTGTATGATCATACACAAATTTCGTGTATGATCTCAAGATTGAAATTTATTTTTATTGTTACTTTTAACAAAAATTTGGGCTGTTTACATAACAAGATGAACAAATTCAAAATAAAACAAGTTTATATTTGTTAAGATATTGTACAGTTTATAAATATTTTTCTAGGACTACGCTATTTTGTCTGAAATATATTATACTAATTATTGAAGGACCATCATGCAATATATAGATATTTTCTTCTTCTACACTTAAAAATTTAAGAGTATTATTCTGTTTAATTTATCTAAATAGAATTTATTTATTTAAGCACAAAGTACCAGTATGGTTTTTATTTGTAGTATGTTCACTGGTAGTTCAGACAAATAGATAAATTCTTTGTTTTAAGAATTTTTTTATTTATTATTATTTTTGTAATGGGTGGTGGTTGTAATTCCTGACATAAGCGTGTCATAACGCTCTGGTATGATTTGTTTATTTTAACCTAGTTTGTAATTATGTGTTAGGATAGTTATTTACCTGAAGAGATCAGATTGCAGATATCTAAGCCTAGTGTTATTATTGATTTTCGTTTCAATGAACGAGAGAAACGTCCGGAAAAATCCTTTTTCCTTCAGAATAGATAAATATATGGCCATTTCCCTGTCTCAGGATTCCTAATGTTATAGAATTGGTATATCCAGAACTACAAGATATATACTCGGGTGTATGACACAGTGATATTCTGTCTGCAACTCAGAATGCCTATACATACCAGTTCTCTCAGTTTAAAGGGAGTTTCAGTGTTTGTATAATGTTGCTACATGAGCTTTAGAAGCAGCAGTATGAGAGGTAACTTAGGGCACTGCTCACATTGTGCTACTCTAATACTCAATGCAGGAATCAACAGGTTGATTGCTTGTAACTTCCTAATAACGCTCCGTGATTACCTGACGTGTTCCTGCACACCTTCTCCCGTTTCAATGTTATCATAATAGTTCTACAAGGAACAGTATGAGAATTCATGTGAGGTGTATGCACTGTACTACTCTATTGGTAAATGCATAAAATCAAATAGCAATACAATTTCTAAATATATACTGATTAATTAAAACACCGCTTCACTCACTGGCTGGCAACTCATCAGCTGAATAAATTTGTAAATTACCTTTTCAGTATTATTAAAAGTATTAAATAGCATTCTTAAATCAGAAGTTTGAAAAAGAAAAATATTTATAATGTACGTGAATTAAAGTAACCTAAGTTTCACATGATATAGACATTTTGTCAATATTCTAAAGCAAAGAATTTTTTTTATGTAACCAATTTGTTCTGAAAGTAATGGATATATAATATATATAAAATATAAATGTAATAAGACTAGGGATTAAAATCCAACGTCAACGAAAATGCAATAAAAGCCGATGGAAAAGGTAATAAATCTGAACAAAAATGAATAAGTGATGTTAGGTAATAATTTGTTTACAATTTTCTACTTGGTCTAGAATCCAGTCACACAAAACCTGGCACTTCGAACTAACGTGGATTTGGGTTTCCAAACTCGGTTGTAACTCGAGTGTCAACTCTGACACAAATTGGATCTCCAAGTCGTATTTAACATTGGAAACTCGTTCAGACTATGAAGAAACTCCGGTTCAACGAAACTTGCTTCCTTGATGCACCTGTCACAAATTCTCTCTTTAAAAGTGTACAATATTTTTGTAAATTTTGTAAAAGTTCCTGCAGGATGTTAAAAAATTTGTGGAAATATTTTGGGATATGATAAAGTAGAAGGAATATATATATATATATATATATTTATATACTGTATCGTAATAATATATATAATATATATATATATATATATATATATAAATGGGCCTGATTCCTTTAGCTTCTTCCCATTTTCACATAAAAAATCATAGCTATTAACATTTTACGATACAGCGTTTAAATCTTGAATGTTTGTATAAACGTACTGTCTTTTTTAAATAAGTGCAATACATACGTTCATCAAAGCTGTCGAGAAGTGAATAAAAAACAAAATATTAATAATTTATTTGTTATGAACTACTGAAAAAGAACAGTATAAATGCTAAGTTAATAAAATAATCCTGCTCCAATTTTTGGGATCGCGCAAGAGTAGAAAATTCGCTTTTTAGTTTTCACACGTTCATGACAGATAATATATTACAACTTTTATATTTTTAAATGCATCTTTTATATGCTTTAATATTCTTCTCTTATCGTAAATCTTTTAGTACATATTGTTTCAAAGTCATTTAACGGCCACTTTTTAAAACTATTAATCATACAGTTATTCTTTTGGTACATTATAAAAAAGGTACATAAAAAGAAATGCCTTAACTTGAACCGTTTTTGAATTATATATTTTCTTAAAGTGTAGACGTACAGACTGACGGTAAAAAAGTAGTTTTTATTGTTTAAACCTATTTAATTATATTGCAAAAACATTTCCCTGGCATATATATATAATTCCACTTAAGTGTTCAAAATTTCATACATTAAAACATATATATCTCGTAAAGTTTCTTAAAATATTTACCAACAAACATAAGTGCCATTTATAATGTTTTTTAATCCATAAAAAAATTTAAATAATAACTATTAACGTTGAAACAAAATGACTTCATATATTTATGAAATCAATTTCAATATAATAGTGAAACTTAGTACCTTAAGAAATACTATTACTTTCTAAAGAAGCTCTATTGATAAAAAAAGTATTGAATACCTGTTTTATAAATTAATAGTTTAGTTAGGTTCTTGTCTGTACAACAACTAACAATCGGTGGGGATTCCCCTATATATTTAGTAAAAAAAATTTGTAATAAAAATTGTTCCGTAAAAATTTCCCAATAAATAAAAGTCAGTTGACAAACTAAAACATTATTCATTAACCTAATACGTATTGAATATAAAAGGATCAAAGTGGATTCTTGCCCTTTTTGCAGTTAAGCTATGTTTATAAACATTTTATGGCTGTTTTCGTTTTCAGATTGTTTTCAAATATACAGGGTAAGTCAAATTACATACACCAAAAAACTTCATTAGATTGTTCCTGGGGTAAACAAACTAAACATTTCTTATATTGGTATGTATGTCGTATAACGCATCGTTTTCCATCTGTACGTCTATTTGTGTTTTCTTCGTCGAATGTTTGAAAACGTTCGTAAAGAAATTGAAAATTGTTAGTGAACAAAATGTAAAACAGTGGCTTGTTAAGATCTTTGATGATGAATTGCTTAAAAACTACTTCCTATACAAAAATTTACTAGAATAAAAACTGTAAGCATTGTATCTAAAATAACGGTACCTCATTTTTTATATCGCTCAAGAGATAATTAAAGTTGTGGAATTTTCCTTAAACTAGTGGCATATCGTATTGGCAAGTTTTTCAAGTTTTAGAAAATTAAACAAACATTTACATACCTAGTATGAGATTAAATACCTCACCTAATATGCATGCAAAATGCAAGTTCAAATGCATTTCATTACTGTAGATTAATTATGCAGTGGAAATAGTACCAAAGATCATTATACCCCAATCTAATGAAAAGGCTGTATTGACATGATGATTATTTAATGCACTCACAGCACATCAGGCGTGTTGTTTTAATGATCACTCACCAACATCAATAGCTTCAAAGGGAATATTGCTGATGCACAAACAAGTGCTATAAAGCCACAAAATGCCGATATTTTCATTTTACATAGATATGATTTCTCTGTCGCGCTACATTACGATTGAAAAGCCATCAAATATCAATCAATGTGCTCTACTGAGATAAATACACAAATCACACACTGGTTCAAACACTGGTTCACACACCAACCACTGGAACACTGGTTCGTCTTCCATTTTTGTGACTACAGGCCATAATTGCGATAACAAGTACGGCTGTCACTACATTTCCGTTGTTCACACAACCTTTTGATGTTTATTCCACCAAGTTATGAGATTCAGTACTGTATGTTATATGCGAATGGACGAATTTCAATGACGTTAAAACATCTATTTGTTATATAGATCTACCACATAACGCTGCATAATAGAAAATTGTGTAATTGTCATATTATTTACCAAATTGTAAAAAATATGTAATACATAAAGAAAATTTCTAGGAACTAACAAGACAGATAAAAATAGAGAAATAACGTGCAATAGCCAATTTTTTTAAATAATAATTCTTCTACTTAAACTTTATATAAAATGATAATATCCTCATTCAAATAAGTACTGGAATGGATAAATATGTATATTCCCAACGAAAACACCAAGAAAACGACAAAATTAAATACAAACTATAAAATCAACTTGGCCATATTAACATAAACATTTAATTACTTACGAAGAATGTAAAGCGGAAAATTTATTTACGTAATACAGATGTATTAGGATGTTGAGATACAGTCCTTTATTTTTAGGTTTGTAGTTAACCTTAACCATCAGCGATTGGAGCTGAGGCCGATAACAGTTATTTCGTAGCATTACTGTTATTGTTGGCTGTTGTGATTGGAAACCATAACACGCTCACGTACTTCAATAACAGTTATATCTGGTCAGATAAATATGTGGGCGTTCAGCGATTTCTGTCTGAAAATTAATGGTTTATCTATAGTACCAATATTAAAATATAATGGCATTTCAACATAGGTAGTGCATGAAATTGTATAATCAATGACATTGATCGAACTGGATATATATTTCACTGATAGAACATATTTCATCGGTTTATTTTTATGATAAAAAATAAAGAATAACGTAACAGCATCATCACTGTAAATATTTATTCTTTTATTACCAATTTCAAAAACCAAACCAAATTATGCAAAAATTCTAATATGCACATTATTTAAACGAATTTAAAAAGTATCCTCTTCTGACAGACATAAAAAACTGAATTGCGATAACTTTATCTAAAATGTAATGCCTTTGAAGAGGTGGAATTTCCTTAAAGTCATTCTTTACCTTCCTTCCACTGGCTGGTTCTCGTTATCTAAATTAATATTTTTATATTAAGAATAATATTTTATTTTTTAATTCAGCCACCGTAGTAAAATATTTATGATTATGAACTATTACTGTACAATTAATTTATTTTCTGCTCGAAATACTAGTAATACAATATTTTAATTAAACTAAGTATTTACCCCACTAATTGACATTGCGCAAACAACAACATTGCTCCACTGCCTGTTAAAATACTTAATGTGCGATATTTTGTTGTTAAAAAAGGTATTCATCAATATAAATTGTCTTCGCTGCGCGATATATCTTGCAAGAGAGACTTTATAACCACAGATGCTTAGTTTTGGAGTGCTATTAATGCAGTGACTAATGTATAAGTCTTTAGTTAACAACTCACTAGCACATTATAGGCTATTCTTCTAGAAATTCTTTGTTTCATCACTTTAATAATAAGTCTGAATTAACGTTCATGAAACGTTCGAAACTGAGTTTTTTAAGAATATATAACTTTTATCTTAAATAAGCATCTCAATGTACTTCATGCAAATTATCATACTATTATTTCATTAATAAAGATTTCTCAGAATAATTAGTTTAGCAGCAACTAAGCTCTCAATATTCTGAGCAGTTCCTCGAGTGATTATGTTATCCGCTCTCTAAAGAATATGACAGCTCTAACTCAGTTACGGGTTCTAGCCGAACAATAGCACTCGTGCTGAGCTGTCAATTCTAATAATATTTTATCCTAAACAGATTTGAATGCATCTAATAGGTTTATTGTAGCTTGTTATTGGGTTTTCATTGTTTTGTTTTACTAGCTTTATATTATTTATCGCAGTATAGCATGATTACATCTTAGTCTATTCTATTTTTTAGATTTGGACTATATTGCTTCAGATATCAATAATGCCAATACTAAATGTTTATATTATTGATGAATAGTGTATATATTTGTAATTGAAGCTAATATTGTAAACGGGTTACAGTTGAAATGAACAAATAAATAAATAATGAACACAATACTAATGAGCGGGAAACAACATCAAAACTTAATTCAAGACTAATAACAAATTCAAGAATTTTTTTTAGGACCGGTGAAGGAAACGATATTTTACGTAGTTTTTTTTCAGTTTAGATATGTAAAACTAATTTTCTTGAGCAAATGGACAAGTTTTATACAAGTACCGTTTAGTCTAAAATGGACCAGAATAAACTAATTGGTGTAAATTCGTCGTTGTTGATATGAATGAAAAACATTTTATAATATTATTTCATTTTAACTTTTCTATCACACTAATACAGATGATATTTATGCACCGAAATCCAGACTATTAGCTACGTTGCGTTCTAAGATGCTGTGCTTCAAAGCTATTGCCTATATAGGACAAATTTTTCATTGTTTTCAACTACGTTTGTGGGTGGTATTTTAGAATAAGAATATGGCAATTTTTATATCTTTTCATATCAATCCCAAACTATTCACTACCTGTTGTGTGATTATTTATTTAAATTTTTAAACTAAATTGTGTTTTAAATCCTTATAGCAGTAACGGGTTAAATCCGGGGGGGAGGGCCTTATGTATGCGGGCTGTCCATAAGTTTCTTACTGAGCGTGAGAACGGAAACTCGCCCGGAGTTGTGAGTGTATATTGAATGTTAGCGGTAGATGTTGTGTTTGAGCAGGAAACCTTAGAGAAACTTTCCACTCTCCGAGATTAGCCGATCTGATCCCAGAACACTTTATATGTTTATGTATCGACATTTTTTGTCAATTCACTACCATAACCTAGTTCAATGTACTTTGTAAATTGTTATTTGTGTGTATTAGATGTTTATTCACTAGCACTTTAATGACTACTTACTCTTACAAAATTAAAAAATATTTTTGTATTATATTTTATAAGGTAACACAATATCATGCATCACCATTGATAAACATCACATCATGATAAATATTTATCTCTATGGAAAAAATATAATATAAAACAAAATTAATTAGTTGAAAGTAGACATTATTTACTTCATTTATTCGATTTTCTACAGGATAATACTACTTGGTTAAGTACAAACTTCATAAAATAGTAAACAAACTGAGTAGGGCCTACAGTCATATGAAATTAAAATGTAAAACATGGAACATATCAAAATGCTATAACTAGCTATCAGAATACAATGAGCTTTAAACTTAAATCATATTTTTGAGGTCTTATTTAGATTATATTGATTACAAAAACTATTTTTTTCACATATTAATTTTTTCACATATTTATTGTGGATAAAATTATTGGTTTCATACCACATTATATGTTAGATAGAACTGTTTCCATAACGGTTTCGTTTATTTAAATATTTAACTGTTATAATGAAATAATACAATATTCCGACAATTTTCTAATTGCTTAAAAGCTTCTTTTTAATTTTTTTTTTTTAAGTTTTAAACAATAAAATGCTGACTCTTGAATCTGGTCACTGATAACGTAAAAAGTGAGTTCAGCTAAAATCTCTCACAATATGAAGACGGTACGGATGTACTCATCATGCAAATTACCACAGTTGCTGAGGTAACGTTGAATATTTACACTTCGTACAAAAGTTTCAGACTGTAAACTTTTCAATATACAGCACTTATTACCTAATATTGGTGAACTGCTTTCTGGAAACTTCTATACGAAATATTCAAGAGTCGTAGTATTCACCTTTTGGTACACATAGATAAATAAATTCTGTGGCCTTAAAGGTTGTTTATGGAATTTTGTTTAAGTCGTAACTTTTTACAAATACCACTGTCTCAAAAACATTCAGAATTAATATGGAAGAAGCATATTTATCAACAAAATAGATTTATAATAATATATTATTTTTATAATGATAGCTGAGGGCATATTCAAAGGGAATGTTGGATTTGCAAAAGAGTGAATATAATTCTCCACTATAATGTATAATTGAACATAAATAAAGATTTATGAAATGTTGCTAAGATCATGATCAAGGTACTAGATATATTAAACATTAAAATTAAACACACGTTTTATGTATAGTTATTTGTTAACACGCTATAACAGGACAAATATGCTCATTTATAAATATTAAAACTTACAAAGAACATCAGAACTTAATCATCCACCTCAGTACCTGTGTACAAAAAATAAGCAGCAGACATTAGATAAATTGGCAAAAGTAAATCTAACCAGAACAGTTACTTGTACAGGCTGTCTACTGGAGAGGTTAGTTCCTTCCTGTACAAGTAGAACATGTCCCTTGACTGTACCGCTTGTGAACTGTCAGTAGCATGGTGATCTACACTTGGGTGGAGAAGTAGTCTACTGGAGAGATTAGTTACTGTACAAGTAGAACATGTCCCTTAACTGTCAGTAGCAAGGTGATCTACAATTGGGCGGAGTAGTGCACTAAGTATACCTAAGAGAATCCAAGAACTGAATTTTGCCATCAACATTACTAAATATTATAAATTAACGATAATATAATTTTGGTTACAAAACAAGTAAATACAAAATAGGTGTTTTCAAATGTAATCAATAGCTGGTAACAGTAACTGAGAACAAAGATTGGTATTAAAACATGTTCCTGAATATAATACAACGTCGTTTATTCCATAGAATTATTGAAAACTACATTCATTTATATTTTTTTGGTACAAACATAATACTATTTGAGTAAATATAGTTTAAATTATATATTCTTTTATAAATTATATATATATATATATATATATATATATATATATAAATACTTCTTAGATTGTTTTACATTATTTATTACAATACACATTATAAACACATGTCGTCAATTAGAGTTAGAATTGGTGCTAAGAATATTGTTTTTTACGCTAAAGAATATTACACACAAACACGAACACGCACACGAACACACACTCATGTGCATGTCATCAGCATTATTTTAAAGATATGTTTATTCATAATAATACGTAAACCGAATCGAATAATTATAATAATGATAGTAATAATAATAATGATAATTACCTTCATAATTCAAGGCCAGGAAAAAATCCGTTTTGGAATATATTTAGCAAACTTTGAAACGGATGATGGATGAAAGAGGTAGAAAATTAATATTAAAATAAATGTATTAAAACAAACTTTAAAATGAAGGTTCACCTGACCTATGTTTACATTTATACTTTTCAGGATTCAAAGACACGGCTTTTTATTTCAGTAACATTTTGTAAATTTAAACTCATACAACTAATTTTAATAGATAGCTATTAGCTTGTTTAGTAGGTTTGAAAATTATTGTGGGTCTAAAAATTATATAAATAGTGTATGTGTTATCTTTGACACCCTTTATATATTTAATTTAAATACATTCTGGTAAAAAAATGTATGATATTTAATATAATGTAATAAGTTTATAAACTATTTATAACTTGGGTTTAGTGGAGAGATGTATGTCACCTGCTACGTTTATGCAATAGAGCACAACAAGCAACTCGGATTAACTAGCAGTAATCCGTTTAAAAATAACAACTCCGATATTTGCACAATAGCTCTAGACTGAATTCTGTTCACTGTCACAATTACTTCTGCTCACTTGTTCTGATTTGACAACATTTTTCCTTGCTTAAATGGAATTTTGATTTTACGAATAAATCTTTTATGGTAACACGGACCATTTGTATAAACCCCAGCGTCAGGTTTAATAATTTCTTTCTGCTAACCTGTCCGTAGTACTTGAAGGCTTAATCCAATCTACAAAATATCTAGTAATATTTATAAAATTAATTTGAATTATATAATACAGCGTAATATTATAACCATTTCAGAGTGAAAATTAGTTGGTGTATTCCATGTGGAATTTACTATATGGTAGCAAGAAATATAAAATATTCTTTTTGTTACGTTATTCGTCCGGTAAGACAATGATGACACAAGAAAGGTCAAGAATATTCCACGCTGTAGCAAAGAACTTCTGTCATGTTTGATTAAACTAATCTGGTTGCATATTCTCTTAAAGATTATAGCTAGGATTTGTCTCCGTATTCTTCACACAAAAGAATACATTTCTTTTGGAAAATTCCTAATTATTCTGTGTTAACTTAACATGTACAGGAAACTTAAATTGTTTATTTTCAAATGGCAATAATCATACAAAGCTGTACAGTACCTTATTGTCATGGATGCTGCAATACTCTGAGGTATATTGTACCAATGTAGGCTCTAGATAATTTTACATGCAAACGATTTAATTATTTGCTCGGAAAACTCCGTAAGGAAAAATGAAGAATTAAAAGCAGTATTAACCACATTGTCCTACTGTTATGTATATAGGGACATCAAATGGTGTATTACACTGTATTTACTCATCATGGTAGCAATACCCTACAGGCAGGTATGACTTAATAACTGTACCTATAGTACATAACCAAGGTGATCCTTATAAAAGATAAAGTATTCCTTTTCTTGCCTTATAGCAGATCGTTATTAAGTAAAATGTTGTAATTCTCAATAATTAAAATGAAAATGGATTCTTTTCGAGGCTTTACGGTTAATTGTTTTAAGTTGGGATAGCATAATACAAAGATATATCTACTAGGTATTATACAATATTTCAATATAATAGTAGAAAGTAATAGAGAACACAACTAGAAACTTAAGTTACTTATGACCAAACAAATGTATTCAAGAGATCAAACTAAATTGATTAACGTAGAAGATCAATACGAACTTTTACATATTATCGACATCAGATACACCTCTTGCGTAAATAGGTGAAGTGACAGTCTCATAGTTTTATCAGAAGCACAATTGAGTACACTGCCGGTTTTCTGACACGATCTCTGAGCACAGTGGAGCAACCGAGTTTTCTACACATAACGTAGGTAACGTAGGAATTGGTTTACGATGGGATTTTTACGATGAATGGATTGTGAAGGGAACATTCTATTGTAAAGAGATAAAAATTTAGTTTTTCATTTAATTAATAGTTAGAAATTATGCTTTTTATTACTTCTTTGGTTCTATACGTTCATATAGATAAAAAATAATCAATAAGATATTTATTGCCCTATTAGGCTGTATTTAATTAAGTATCCCTCCCATTAGTTGGATGAAAATAAAATTCAATACTAGGTTTTGCAATTAGGCAGGCACCCTTTACACATATTACACATTTTGGACATCATTTGACCTAAACAATTTAACTGATAAATCCACCCGTGTTATAATCTCTTTATTATACAAAACCGTTGCAAAGTTTTGTTGTTTTCTTATCTGATACTCTTGGACAAGTTGAATATCGACTATCAATTGCGTACCATACAGGTGCAGCTGTACCTCGTGATATTCAGCACCTAAAAAGAATTTTTATCTCTTCTGAAGTTGTCATAATATTGTGTTCAGACGTATCCGACTGTTGACAGCAAATTTCACAAACCCAATGGCCAATGTTGATCAAATATTCCGGTAAAAGAAACATTTTGTTGATGTTATTCAATTGAAAAATATTTATACCGTTTACAGGACTGTTAATTAGGTAAAAAAGTATGGGTCTTTTGTAATTTTTTATGCTAGTGTCAGACAGGTGACACTTATCCAGTGCATATAACAAATCGGTTTCGTTGCCTGCCGTTTTATCATAGGTTTTTCTTTTAATCCGTGCTTGGAAATATTTCACCGCTTCGGTGCATTGTAGATGAAGCAATTAGAGTTACAAGCTACTGCACTTGACTCTGTTTGTAGTAAGAGCTTTGCAGTAATTTCATGCCTGTTACCTCTCCTGGTACCTAGAAGTGTCAGTTTTCTTTCTTCAAGAATGACATCAGCAAAGATGCAAGGTCTTCTTCTTGTACATCAGGATCACCGAGTCCAAAAATATTTTACTATCATTTTATGTCTTATTTAACCATATAGAAAACGTTTATAGATAGTCGTCTAGCATTGTATTTACAATTTAGATATTTAGCGTACAAAACACAGCTAAATACAAATACTTGTTGGCGAAATAGTTGGTAGAATGGGGAAGTAAGTTACCCCAGTGTTTACGTTATTTTAAATGGGCATAAACAAACGAATAGATCGGCCAAGAGAACTGAAACTAAACTGACGGTTTAGAAGATAAAGGGGAAGAAAGTAATCTACAAAATAAAATGCGCACTGTACAAAATTAACCCACACGATTACTCAAGTGTTAATAAAGTTACGATTATGAAGTCTTTATAAAGTTTTAACACATCCGATTAAATTCTACTTTCTTTCATGCAAATAATATAATTAAATTAAGCTAA
The DNA here is from genome assembly GCF_021130785.1 of Homalodisca vitripennis. NCBI lineage: Eukaryota > Metazoa > Arthropoda > Insecta > Hemiptera > Cicadellidae > Homalodisca > Homalodisca vitripennis. The sequence continues at coordinate 8,090 of NW_025777549.1, read as the reverse complement.
AAAAATTGAAGTAGTCTTTATTTCCGGAGGCTGAGTAAAGACAAATTTGTTATAAGAATTGTTGCCGATTTTTATTATTATAATGTATCTGGTTATAGATAATCTGCTGGTGTGAGCGCCCAATAGTCTTTTTAAGTACAATAAAACATCAAGACATTCTTCCTATCAAATATATACAAACATTGGTAAATTCAGGGCTTAATATTTTAATACTGTTTATTCTTAAGTTATATTAAAATGTATCATTTGAGGACTTAATGAAAGGATTTATCTCAGTGTTTAACTGAACGTACATCCATGAATGTTAGTTCCGGGCTGTTAAAAATACTGTTCATGTCTATTTTAACAATACCATCTAATTATTGTATTAATTATTCCGATGATTTAAAATTTCCACCAAAATAAGAAAACTCAGAGGTTTGTATACAATAGTCCTTTGAGTTGAAATAAAAGAACTTTTTTTAATGTGCCAATTCCATGTATATAATTGTCTAAAACTCAGATTTATAAAATGTCGTAAATGATGTAACAATAATAGATTATTAGAATGTTCTCTATTGTACTTTCAGTATATTAGGCGAATACTAATACCTACTTTTCAATAAAATATAACGTTCTTTAATTATAATTAAATAGACAATGTTAAATGAACTGTACGTGTTATTTATTTTTAAATCTTCGTAACGTAAAAATATAAAGCTTAATTCGTCGAGTTTAATATATCTAATAAGCCATAGCATTAAAATAAAATACATTTACAACCTCAAACTTATATGGAAACCATAAATGGTGAAATTAGAATAGAATACTTTTGGATTTTTACAGATCGGTGACAAAATTTCATCTGTGAAACTCATATAGAAAGTCGTCAGTTGCTTTTTATGTTGTGACAGAGGCTCATAAAGATAAGATTGTCTTCAGGAAAAGTAAACAAAGTAAAAATCACTTGTGACGTCGGAAGTGATGGGATTGAGTTCTAAACCTGGATTGTATTGTAGTGTCACCTGCCTTCTATAATGTTCTCTCGAGTGTCAGTCAATACTGACTTATATGTCGTAGTCATTAAAAGAAAATGTTAAACGAACTATCAGTGTTTGAAGCTCTTGTTGACTTAATCTAAAGAAAGTAGTGGCCGATTTAGAACTTTATAAAATGCAATACAATAAAACTCACATTCATTATCAAGGGTTAGCTTAATGTTAAATTTGTAACAGAAGCTACGTGCATTCTATACAATAAATTTAACTTGTTTTGTTTAATAAATCAGTAAGTATTACTTTCGATTGTATTAGTTACAAATGAATGTAATTATTTTTTTTTTCATGGGATGTTCTGATGTCTGTGGGATTAGCCAGTTAGTTTGAGGTCCAAACACTAGGATTGCACGGTGGTCAACATGTGCGAATATTCTAAATTATTCCACGCAATTCGCAAACTTTCAAGAAACAATCACCTTCTCTTTTAAAAGTAGTTAGCGAATGTTAGCGCCAGTGCCAGCGTCACGATGCATTAATTTTCTTCACATTCAACAGCGTTGCACTTAAAAATCTGTACTTGTGATTATCGTTAGCAGAGCTAACAGAGCCAAGTGTGACCTAACAATTACAATATAAGGTATCCAAAAGATTGTATATAATCATAACTATGTCTATTAATACTAAACTTATTGATATATTTGCTGTTGATAGTGTTACCAGAAAATGTTTTCATAACTTAATCGACCATAAACTGTAGACCATATTTTTATTCATATACATGAGTGTGTTTAGGATGGAGAACAGTGCAGTTAAACGCTGGCATGTAAACAAGATAACCACAGTATTTTCGTACTAAATCATTCTAACCCTTAAGGAATTCTGAATTTGGAATGACCAATTATGACTTAGAGGATTGTCAATATTCATCAGCATACCACTTTGTCGTGAAATTACCCCAACATTAGTAGAAGTGTTTGAGTTGTTGCAAAGCATTCTTTTTACATGATTTAATTTACAGAACTCTTGTACTATTATTAATTTATGTTTAATCCTATTCATTTCCTGATTATTTTACTCAATATGAGTACGTTACCTCCTTCACAAAGTCTGTCCAATCATATTGAATCGAATATATGACACGGGAACTGTAGATATAGCGTGGTACTTATTTGGTTTGAAACAATCTAAATAGCTCTTCACACTTCCTTCTATTAGCCGATACTGTCATGAATATCAAGCCTGTGTGGCGAGTTGGGTGAGCAATTCGAACTTGGGTGAAGGACTGGAACATCCTTTTTCTGTGTACCTGTCTACCCAGAACAATCTGACATATGTAAACCTGAGATTTTTAACGAAGTTTCATTTGTATATCAGTCACAATAAGTTCAATGATGGTCCGTGTTAGCTAAGAAAAGAATTGTGCTCACATTCGTTATATCACAACTAGCCGACTAACTGGTGCTTTGTTTTATTTTGTTTTCCTATGTTTATTTGTACAGCATTCATATGCACGTCACGAATATGTACCTGCTGTTTGAAATTGGAAATTTTCTAAAGGAAATAAATAATATTTTAGGCTTTTTCAAGGGATAATTTAAAAAAGAACCTCATTATATGAGAAGTAATGAGACTAATACATAAAAATATGTAAAGTTGATTTCTGAAAATTCCAAGAGCCGAAGATATTTGAAACCATTTAATGAGACACGCTCAATTATTATCGAATAACTCCACATTAATTCATTCCAAAATTTGATATATGTTGTACGATAATTTTCTTTCTTAGAGCGCCGTCAATTAAATAACAGCTTACTTACATAATATAGAGGGTACTTTTATAGAGTGATGAGTCAGAGTTCAAACGGAGCGGACGTTATCGCAGTGCGGATCTCTTATCTGTGTTCCCGTGTATTAGTGGCTATCGTTACTTATCCTCGTGTCCCGCGCTATTGTATACTGTCAGTGACAATTTGAGACTTTTTCCTTATATATTTATTAAATATGTCTAACTGTTCAAGTGTGCTTGTCTAGTTTCAAAAAAAAGTCAGACAAAATTAACATGCAGCGACTGTGCAAAATTATTTCACCCAAAATATGTTAAAATGGCCCAAGCGGATTTGGCTTATTTGGAGGAGCAAAACGCCGTTTGGAGGTACAATCCGTGCGGCCGAGTGCGGCGGAAGAGTATGAGACTGGAAACTAGTGCGCAAGAAGGTACGATAACGCTAGAGGACATTATGAAGGCGCTGAATGAAGGACAATCCATCTCGACCACGCGGCATTATTGTTAAATTCGTTCGCCGTACCGATAAAGAACTTTTAATAAATAAAAGACGAGAGAAAATGCAAGATTTTTCTACGAGGCATATTAGACTTGCAGTGGATAAACCGATATTTGTGAACGAGTCTCTATCTCCATCTAGAAGACGACTCCTTGGACAGGCTCGAGAGGTGATTGAAGACACGCAATATTAAAATATCTGTGGCTTCGAGGATGGCAGGCAACATCCTCATGCGCGTCAGCGACGGCTCGCCGGCGATCGAGATCAAATCTGCAGCTGACTTAGAAAATCTGTAAACTATTCTGACGACAAAAGTGTTTTAATCTCCGGAAAATGGCTGGTATAATTAAGCTACATTTTGAGTTTAGCATAGTATGTATCTTTTTTTGTAATTTTAGCAAATTAAAACACTCAGATGGTATAAATAATCTATTGTTGCTTCAAACGATTTTCATAAGAATGTAGTAGAAGATAATTGTATTTATGTGTTTTTTAAATTATAGGAAATTTGTAATATGGAGGAAATAGTTGCTATATAATACACCAACATATTCGTAGCTTGCGAAAAAATTTTGATCGTTTTGTAGCTGAGCTGAGCGTAATGGACGAGTATCCAGCCAGAAATAATAATTTTAAGTGTAATTTGGATTAGCAAGGATGAAGCCATGTTTTATTAGGCTACCTAATTATGCCTTGATTGTATGTACAAATGAAAAGATATCGTTCTGGTGGGGTAGCAGTTTATAAAAAGAATTCTGTAATTATTACATACAGTGAACAGTTAAAAATTAAAAATCAGCTGATATTTTAATGCTACAAGTTTGTTTTTCGGGCCACGATTTTATTTTATTTACTGTTTATCGTTTACATAGTTGTATACAATTCAATACCTTATTAATGAATTTAATACATGTTTAAACAAAAACGATAAATCTTTAAAAAAAACTGTATTGTGATGGGTAATATAAATATTGATTTATTAAAGACAGATGATAATGATGTGGACAACTATAAATTAATGATGGCTGGTTATGGGTTTGAAGCACTTGTAACTCAACCGACAAGAGTAACTGCTACGACCCGATCGTGTATCGATCATGTCTACTTGAGGATGTCATGTAGAGACAAGCGGCTGTGGTGGAGGCCGATGTGACCGACCACTACATGACGTCGTTGCGGCTACGTTTGGCCGAGCGCCCCGCAGCCGAGCCCGTCGCTGCTACTTGTACTGTTATAAGTTACGATAAGCTGGACGGTATGTTGACTAATATGGACTGGACTGACATCTATATGCAGAATAACGCTTCTGTGGCGTATGATTTATTTGAAATTAAAATACAATCTTGCATTGAAACAATGTAAAGAAGTATATAAATTAAATAATAGAAATCGCAAATTAAAGCCTTGGATGAATGATTACATTTGTAATCAAATAAGAAAAAAGAAATTGGTTGTATAAAAAAAATTAAAAACATATGTCGTAAAATGAGTAGATTTATGTTATATTATAATTCTTTTAGGAACAGCTTGAAGCAAAAAATTGAGTTAGCTAAATCAAAACTATTATAGAAATAAACTGGAGAACAATATTGGTAATCATAAAGCTACTTGGAAATACCATTAAGAATATGACTGGTCAGAACATAAAGAATGATATATTTTGTTTAAAAATTAATAATACAATGATCTCAGACCCAGAAATAGTTGCTGACGAATTTAATGATTTCTTTCTGTCGGTAGCTGATCACATAATATAGGATAACTCAATTCCGAATGGTTTTGGAGAACTGCCAATACAAAAATAATGTTATCCTAGTTCAAGAGAGGTCACCAATGTTGTAGGACCGGTTGTGTTTGTGATGACATTGTGAGAGAATAGTTAAGTCTCTGAAAAATGGAAAATCGCCTGGGATCTTTTTTAGTTAAGCATATCTGCTCAAGGATAGCTGAAGTCTTTACGTTTATTATCAATTTAAGTTTTACCACGGGAATTTTTCCCTGAGAGTCTTAAAAGGGCTGTTGTAATACCAATTTATAAAGGTTAATTCGCCCAACATTTGTTCAAATTTCCGCCCGATCTCATTGATTTCAACATTTTCCAAAATAATAGAAAAGGTAATAAAAGAAAAACTTAATAGCTTTTTAAATAGAATAGATTTTTTTAGCAATAATCAGTATGGGTTTAGAGTGGGAATGAATACAGAACGGGCTCTTTTAGACTTTGTTAGCAAATTAAATGAAGGTATTAATAGTGGTAAGTGTGTGAGTGGACTTTTCCTAGATATACAGAAGGCATTTGATACAGTCAACCATGCCATTTTATTAGAGAAATTATATAATTGTGGGGTTTCGTGGGGTAGCTCATGCTTGGTTTTCCAGCTACTTACAAAACAGAAGGCAATGTGTTAAAATCAAGGGTGTTTTTTTAGTAAAATGGGTGTATTCAGGCACGGAGTCCCCCAGGGATCGGTCTTGGGAGCAACTTTGTTTCTTGTATATACCAATGATCTTTTTAATTCTTCATTAAAATGGCCAAATCACCGGCATTTGCGGATGTCACGGCCCTCTGCTATTTAAGTGAGACGTGGGAAGAATCAGAAAGAAAAAATTTTAACTGATCTGGAAGCTTTAAATGGTGGTTTTACAGGAATAAATTAGTTCTCAACACACAAAAAACTAACTGCATTAATTTTAATTTGAGGGGGTTCATTGAATTTAATAATAAAATTATATATAAACGTTTAGGTTGTTTAAATACGATTAATACCTGTGTAAATTGTTGAGAAATCAGTCCAACCAGAGAAGTAAAATATATGGGTGTAATCCTAGATAGCGAATTGAGCTGGAAAACGCATATAGTTAAACTAAAATCAAAAATCATAACAGGAATTAGACTCTTTTATCACTTGCGGGACGTGTGCCAAATCCAAACTCTTCGTTTGTGTTTATATTTTGCCTTAGTAAATAGTAGATTAGAATACGCTATAATTTCTTGGGGTGGAACGTAAAGATCTACTACAATAAAACCTGTGGAAAACATTCAAAAATGGTATGTTAAATTAATTCTAAAGAGAAGATTAAGAGAACCATCTCATCCATGTTTTGTCAGTATGAATATTTTGCCGTTTACGTTGTATTTATATATTTAAGGTTTTAAAAGCTTTTTATTTAATTAGTGGAAATTTACCCTCAAATGTTTAACTTTTTTAGACAAGGTCTTAAAAATGCTAGCAATTTTAGAGTACCTAAACCTAATGTAAATTTTTATACAAAAAACATTGAATTATACAGGACCAAGACTTTTTAATAGGTTGCCGCAAAATATAAAAAATATTACAAAATTAAATAAATTCCTTAGAAGTGTTTAAAAACCTGGCTTTTAAGTATGGACAGAAGCAACGTTGAGTATCTGTTAACTATTATCCAATAAGTAATTTGTTTCTCTTATAGTGTATGTTACTGTGGCACGTAAATATGATAGTGTACTAAGTTTCTGTAAAATAGGCATGCTTCAGTGTATAAAATAAAACATTTTTTATTTGTTATTTTGGTTTGGCGGTTTGTGGAGATGTTTAAACAATTATATTTTCTTTACAATAAGTATATTCTGTTTATTTTTGAATTTCACGAAGGGTAAGATTAAGTTTTGTTAATTCTGTTTGCTAAGCCATAAAGATTGTAACAATAAATTAATTTATGGGATTAGAAGATATAGATAGTTATAGTGTCTGCAACCGCAAATGAAACTCTTTATTTAAATAAACTTATCTGATGGAATCCCTCATCAGGCTTTGCCTTTGGGACCCTATTTTCCTAATTAAAATTATATTTTATTTGTCATAATAGAATTTTATATTAGGTTAGTATTACATATGTAATACGCATATGATTTTGTGTTGATACTTATATTTGTGTTTTTTTAGGAAATAAATCATTTATTCATTTATTCACTTTTGGAGTAACATCTAAAATGAAGATAAGCACGTTTCGACGGATAAGCAAGTTTATGGGATTAAAAGTTACAAGGAATGTCACTCCAGTAAGATACGAAATTCATTTGCCAACAGGTAACATGCCGTCAGCAGCTGGATTCAATAAGACGTGATCTGTCAGTCCCGTCAGAGACACGTTATGTTTCTAAATGAACTAGAGATCAAACCAAGCGAATATATTCCCACTTAGTGCTGCACAACGGGTGCCAAAATAATTATAATATACCAAAATAAACTGCTTGTGCACTTCAGAAAATACATTTTATATTCGTCCTTAATTTTTAATTTTCTTTACGTTTTAACTGCATTCAGATGGGGAATACCTGGAGTGCTTATAGTTCCAACTGCCTTATAAAATTAAATTTTCCTAATTTTTAACGTTATTAATTCGTAGTAATTAACGTTGAATAAGGGAAATCTTTCTTTATAAAGATGTAGGTTTAAAAGTTATAGATCTCTAATTGCATGAAACTATAAATAATCAGTTATGAATACTAGCTTCTTGTTAAATGCTCATTATTGGACTGTTGATGATTTGAGGGATTGCAGAATTTTACAAATTCTCCATAAACTCAATGATACAATTAAAGGAGTTTCGGAGACTAGAGTCTGCCCTCTTGTCCAGGATTTAAATACTCAGAATTAAGTTAAATATGCATAGTTGTATACATATAGCTAAATTAAAGTTAAAAATAAAGGTTTAATTCAATAAAACATAAACACACAAACCCAGAAAAACGTAGGATATGCACCAACGTAAAATCACAGTAGCTCCAAGATATATTATTCTATTAAACATATTTTTACTTCTACGGACAAAGACAGTGCTGCCAGATTTT
>NW_025777548.1:0-51669 GCF_021130785.1 Homalodisca vitripennis | reverse complement strand
AAAAAAAATTAAGGGGTTTTCCCTAAAAGAAAAACTTTAAAATTTTTTTAAATTAGTTTTACCACATTGTACTATTTATTTTTAATTTTTAAACGCCTTTCCAAATTTTAGAAATTAATAAAACCCAAAATAAAAAATTTCAAATAAAAAATATCGAAACTAAAAAAATTTTTTAAGTTTTTCCCTTTTGGAAACTAAATTATTTTTTTGGGGAAAATTTTTTTATTCAGTTTTAGCCACATTGTACTTTTTTAATTAAAATTAAACGCCTTTCTAAATCTCAGAAACTAATAGTAACAAACTTTTATTAAATTTTAAAAAGATTTTAAAAATAAAAAAATTTTTAAAAGGGGTTTTTTCCTGGGAAAACCCCAAAATTTTTCCGGGAAAATTTTTTTATTCATTTTTAAGCCCCATTGACTTTTAAAGATATATAAAGCCTTTTTCCAAATCTCAAAAACCTAATAGAAACCCGCAATATTTAAATTCAAATAAAAGATATCAAAAAAACCCCAAAATTTTTAAAAGGGTTTCCTGGGAAAAAAAAAATTTTATTTTTTAAAAAATTTTTTTTTTAAAATTTTTAGCCCCAATTTTCATTTTATATATTTTTAAAACCCTTTACAAATCCACTAAAAGAAACCCTTTTTTAGTTAAACAAATAAAAAGATATCGAAACTAACAAAACTTTAAAGGGGTTTTAAAAAAAAAGGGAAAGAAAAAAATTTGAAAATTTTTTATTTTTTTTAAGTAAATTTTGGGGAACCTTTTTTTATTTTTTATTAAAGTTTTCCTTAAAATTTAAAAAAAAAATTAAAAAATTTATATTTAATAAAATTTTTTAAAAAATACAAATTTTAAAAAACAAAGGGGTTTCCCTTGGAAACGAAATTTTTTTTCCTTTGGAAAATTATTTTATTTGGTTTTACACTTGGGGAAAATTTTTTTTTTTTTAAAAACGTTTACTAAACTAAGGTTTAATTTTTTTAAAAAATTTTTTAAAATTTCAAAAAAAAAAGATACCGAAATTCCCCAAAAACTTTAAATTGGTTTCCTTAGGAAACGTAAATTATTTTTTGGAAAATTTTTTTATTATTTTTAAAGCCATTGACTATTTTAATTTTAAACCCTTCAACAAAATTTTTCAGCAAACTAATAGAAACACACAAGGGGTTAAAAAAATCAAAAAAAAATCGAAAAACAAAACATTATGTGGTTTCCTAAAAACCGAAAAATTTTTTGGGAAAATTTTTTTTTTTATTTTTTTAGACACGGGGTATTTATTTTATGAATATAAAACCCCTTTAATTTCAAAAATCTGTAAACTAATAGTAACGCAGTATATTTATGCAAATAAAATTTATAAAAACTAAAAAAACATTAAGGGGTTTTCCCTGGGAAACAAAAATTATTTTTTGGAAAATTTTTTTTAAAGTTTTATTCTTGGGTACATTTAAATTTTTTAAAACCCTTTCAAAAATTCAAAAACCAAATTTTTTTAAAAAATTTTTATTTAAAAAAAAAAAAAAGTTTTCAAAAAAAAAAAAATTGGGGTTTTTCCTAGGAAACGAAAAATTTAAAAAATTTTTTTTTAAATTCATTTAGCAAATTGACATTTTTTTTTTTTAAAACCCTTCCCTTAAATCTAAAAAAAAAATAACCCACTAAAAATTTTTAAAATCAAAAATAAATTAAAAAACATTATGGGGTTTTTTAAAACGAAAATTTAAATTTTTTAAAATTATTTTTTTCTTTTTAAAGCCCCCTTGTACATTTTTTTAATTTTTTAAAACCCCCTTTCCTTTAAATCAAAAACTTTAGTAAACACTTTGTTAAAAAAAAATTTAAAAGATATCGAAACTAAAAAAAATTTTAGGGGTTTTCCCTTTAAGGAAAGGGAAAATTTTTTTTGGGAAAAAAAAATTTTATTTTTTTTAAAGGGCCCCCATTGACCTTTTTAATGTATTAATTAAACGCCTTCTACTAAATCTCAGAAACCTAATAGTAACACACTATAGTTAATACAAATAAAAGATATCGAAACTAAACAAAACATTAAGGGGGTTTCCTAGGAAACGAAAATTATTCTTTGGAAAATTATTTTATTAGTTTTAGACATTGTACTATTTATATATATAAAAGCCTTCTACTAAATCTCACTAACCTAAAGTAACACACTATGTTAATACAAATAAAAAAGATATCGAAAACTAACAAAACTTTAAAGGGTTTTCCCTAGGAAACGTAAATTATTTTTTGGAAAATTTTTTATTCAGTTTGGGTCACATGTACTATTTATGTATATTAAACGCCTTCTACTAAATCTCAGCAAACTAATAGAACACACATAGTTAATACAAATCAAAAGATATCGAAACTAACAAAACATTAAGTGGTTTCTAGAAACGTAAATTTTTTTGGGAAAATTATTTTATTCAGTTTAAGCCACATTGTACTATATATGTTTACATTTAAACGCCTTCTACTAAATCTCAGCTACTAATAGTAACACATATAGTAATACAAATCAAAGATAATCAAAAACTAACCAAAACTTAAGTGGTTTCTAGGAAACGTAAATTATTTTTGGGAAAATTATTTTTTTAGTTTTAGTCCATTGTATATTTATTATTATTAAACCCTTCTACTAAATCTCAGCACTAATAGTAAAACTATAGTTAATACAAATCAAAAGATATCGAAAACTAACAAAAGTTTAAGTGGTTTCCTAGGAAACGTAAAGAATTCTTTGGAAAATTCTTTTATTCAGTTTAAGCCCACATTGTTATATATATGATACATTATTAAACGCCTTCTTACTAAAATCTCAGCGAACCTATAGTTAACACAGTATAGTTTATACAAATCAAGAAGATATTCGAAACTAACCAAAACATTAAGTGGTTTCCTAGGAAACGTAAAATTATTTCATTGGAAATTATTTTACTTCAGTTTTAGTCACATTGTTACTTTTTATGTATATATATATCGCCTTCTACTATATCTCAGCTACACTAATAGTAACATACATATAGTTAATACAAATCAAAAGATAATCGAAAATAATCAAAACATTAAGTGGTTTCATAGGAAACCAATTATTCTTTTGAAAATTATTTTATTTAGTTTTAGTCAACTTGTAATATTTATGTCATATTACAAGCCTTCTAGTAAATTTCAGCAAACTAATAGTAACACACTATTAGAAGTTAATACAAATCAAAAGATATCGAAAACTAACAAAAAATTATAGTGGTTTCCTAGGAAACGTAAATTATTCTTTGGAAAATTATTTTATAAGATTTGTTCACATTGTTACTATTTATTTACATTAAACGCCTTCTACTAAATCTCAGCTAAACTAATAGTAAACCACACTATAGTTTATACAAATCAAAAAGATATCAAAAAAGTAACAAAGATTAAGTGGTTTCCTAGGAACGTAAATTATAATTTTAAAAATTATTTTTAACTAAGTTTTAGTCACAATTGTACTATTTATTATACATTAAACGCCTTCTACTAAATCTCAGCTACTTATTAGTAACAACATATTGTTAATACAATATCAAAAGATATCGAAACTAACAAAACATTAAGTGGTTTCTAGGAAACGTAAATTATCTTTGGAAAATTATTTTTTTCAGCTTTTATGTCACATTTGTACTATTTATTATACATTTAAACGCCTTCTACTAAATCTCAGCAATTAATAGTAACACCACTATAGTTAATACAAATCAAAAGATTATCGAAAACTAACAAAAACATAAGTGGTTTCCTAGGAAATGTTAAATTATTCTTTGGAAAAATTATTTTATTCAGTTTAAGTCACATTGTACTATTTATCTTATAAGAAACGCTCCTTCTACTAAATCTACAGCTACTAATAGTAACACACTAATTGTTAAATTACAAAATCAAAAGATATCGAAACTAACCAAAAAACATTAAGTGGTTTCCTAGGAAACGTAAATTATTCTTTGGAAAAATTATTTTTTATTCAGTTTAAGTCATCATTGTACTATGTATGATATTACATTAAAACCGCCTTCTACTAAATCTTCAGCAATCTAATAGTAACACACTATAGTGAATCCAATCAAAAGATATCGAAACTAACAAATCATTAAGTGGTTTCCTAAGATTATGTAAATTATTCTTTGAAAATTATTGTATTCGTGTTTAGTCACATTGACCTTTATAATATTAACCTTCTACTAAATCTCCACTAAGTAACACACTATGATAAAAAAACAAAACAAAATATTTGAAAATTATTTGAAATTTTATTTTTTAACCTATTATTAGCTCAACAGAAAAAGTAACATAAGTTTCAAAATCAATATATAACTAAATAATTTTCTGAATATTTTTGAATTTTATTGTTATATCTTTATTAATAAACCTTTATAAACAGAACAAAATTAAAATAAGATTGAAAATACATTAAGTTCTAGAAATAAATTTAATTTTTTACACATATATTTTTAACTACAAATAGCTAAGTAAATTTAATTAGTTGAATAAAAAATTAAGTCTAAAAGAATTAAATTTATCTTCATTAATAAATAAGTCTATAAACTCAATATAAAACTAGTTACAAATAATTAATAAAACTTTTGGTTCAGAACAATATTCAAATATTTTAGATGACTAAATAAGTTTCTAACTTAACTTGAAATATGTTAACAATCAATATGAATAAAACATTTTTCCGAACTTCGAAACATTTAATATATAATAACTTTTCTAAAGTAAATTAAATATTAAAAGATATAATAAACTTATTTCCAAAGTAATATTTTTAAAATTTTATATAAAAGTATTTTTTTAAGTAATTGTAGTACATTATTATCATAATTACAAAAAAATAATTTAAATAAAATAAATTATGTTTAATTTTTTTTTATATTACTTATATATAAAATATATAATACAATAAATATGAATACAAACATAATGGAAACTAATTTTTGAAATTTTTTTATTTATTTTACCTTCTATAAATTCCTAATTACAATATAGTAACAAATAAATTAAACAAAAATATGCTAAAAACTAATTTCTGAAAATATTTTTTTTTTAGTATTAATTTTTAACTACAAAGACAAACAAAAAATTAACAACAAAAATTGTTCAAACTATTTTAAATTTTTATTTAGTTACATGTATATTTATTTAAAATTTATAAATATAAATATAGTCAATCAAAAATATCGAAATACAAAACATTATGTTTCTAGAAATATTATTGAAAATTTTATTAGTTATCATTGTATTATATATTAAAGCTTCTACAATTCAGCAATAGTAACAATTATAAAAAAAAAAATATAAAAACAATTTGCTAAATAATATTCTGTTATTATCTTTTTATGTATATATGTTATAAACCCACAATTACCACTAATAGAACAACTAGTTATAAAATCAAATACAACTACAAATATTATTTAAAGTAATAATTTTTTTTAAAATTTAAATATTAAATTTACAAACTTATTTTTAAAATAAATTATCAATTTGAAATATTTAATTTATACAATAACATTTAATATATAAAACCTTTATAATTGTTTCTAATAAACAATATTTTTAAAATATTTTATTCTTTTACACTTGTATATCTGGAAACTTAAACTTTTAAATTTTAATCATTAACACAATTTACAAATAATGATATAAAAGTTACAAATCAATTCTGAAACTAAAATTTTTTTTTATCAAATGATTTGTTAGTATTAAACATTACTATTTATAGAAACGTAAATTTATTTACAAATATTAATAGTTTTAAGCTATTTTTATAAATAAATTATCGTTACAAAACTTAAGTATTTTAGTAAACTAATTATTATAAAAATTTTTTTATAACAACATTATTTTTATGGAATAAATATTTAATATCAAATTATCTAAATTGAATATTTAAAATTTTAAACTTAACTAAAATTAAGTTTTAGAAATAAATATATTGAAATTATATTCATAAATAAACTATTTTATAAAAAACAACAAATCCATAAATACCAACTATATTAACAATAAATTTACAACTACAATTTATCTTTAAACTAAATATTCATAAAACTTTATTTTTAGCACTAATATTTAAAATTTAAACGCTTTAAACTCAAATAAAAGAAACCCCACTTAAACACAAACATCAAATAACCAAAAAATAATTTTAAACAAAATTTTCTATTATAATCATTTGACATTTTTACTATTTTAATATACTTAAACATAAAATCTCCACTAAATACAACCTAATAGTAAACACAATAAAAATATCAAAAAACAAAACAAAATAGTGGTTTCCTAGGAACGAAATTATTTTGGAAAATTTTTTATTCGTTTAGTCACTTGTACTTTATATTATATTAACATTCACTAACCAGCAACTAATAGTAACACACAATAAAATCAAAAAATCGAAAACTAACAAAACATAAAGGGTTTAAACAATTTTTATTTAATATTAACATTACTATTGTTTACTTTACTTTACTAACCTATCATAAACTAATTAAACAAAATATAAATCCCCAAAACAAAATTATTACCAAACAAATTTTTAAACAAAATTATCTTTGAAACTATATTTTTCTTATGTTTCCTAAAACAAAACCCTTCTTGAATATAATTAAACACAATATTAATACCAAAAACTAATTACAAACTAAAATTAGTGTTCACTAAAATAAACTTAATTTTCATATTTAGCAAAATGATACATCAACAATCAAAATTACTTTCCATAAAACTAAATATTTAAATTTTTAAATAATTAAAAAAAATACTAAAATATTTCAAAACGTACACTAACTCGAAAACTAATATACCACACTATATACAATAAAAACCAAATCTAAGCCAGAAACTTTTAAAATTTTTATAAAAAATATAATTACAAATTTATTTTAGAAACTAAATATTTGATAAATTATTTCTCATTAGCAATTAACTATATTAAAAACCTTATTTTCAGCAAACTAATTCACAAATTTTTAAATACAATTAAACAAATTTTTTAAAACGTAAATTAATTAAAAATATTTTTCATTTAGTCTCAATACTATATATGATTATTAAACGCCTTCTATAAATTCAGCAAACTAAAAACACACTATATTAACAAATAAAAATATTAAATAACAAACATTAGTGTTCCTAGGAAACGTAAATTATTCTTTGAAAATTATTTTTTCAGTTTTAGACATTGTACTATATATGATAAATTAATTTCCTATAATCTAAATCTAAAGTAAATTATTTAAAACCAAATAAGATATCAATTACAAAAAATTAAGTACTAAGAAAACTAATTTTCTGGGAAATATTTTTAATTATTTATATTGTAAATTATTTAATATGTTTATAAAACTCATTCTACAAATAATAACCACTATAGTTACAAAAATTAAAGATATCGAAATAACAAAACTTAAGTGGTTTCCTGAAACGTAATTTTTTAAATTTTTTTTATTAGTTTTAGACATTGTACTATTTATGTATTATAAAAGCCTTCTATAATCTCAGAAACAATATCATATAAATACAAATTAAAAAATCGAAAAAATAAACTTAATTTCTAGAACGAATTATTTTGGGAAAAATATATTATTCATTTAAATTTATTTTATTATTAATATTTATGGATTAATAATTATAACACATAGTAATAAATCATAAGTTTAAAAAATAAAAATATGTTTCCTAAAATATTTTTTGAAAATTATTTTTATTAATTTATAATTGTTTTATAATTAAACGATTTATAAAAACCTTCTACTTAAAGTCAAATATGATAATTAAAATTAAAGTAACTAAATCAAACATTAGATATTAGAAAACATAAATATTCTTGGAAATAATTTAATTTAAAATGTATTTATTAGTAATTAATCTTTGACTATTATTTATTAAACTATATAAACCATATTAATATAAACATAGTATCAAAAACTAAAAAACATTAATAAATTTAAAAGTAATTATTTGAAAATTATTTTTTTTAGACAATTTATTTAATATTTAAACCTTTATAACTTATTATATAAACCTTATTAATCCCAATAAAAATATGATAATACAATAAATTAAGTTCAGAAACATAAATATTTTTAAAAAGTAAATTATTTTGAAAATTTTTATTCTTTGTATTTTAAATTTATATAAATCTAAAACTATAGTAAATCTATAGTAAACAACAATAGATATAAAATCAAAAAATTAATTACCAAAACATTAAGTTTCTTAGAAAATTAATTTTTAAATTTTAGTTATTTTTAATTAATTTATATTAACGCTTCATAAACCACAAAAATAGTAACACACTATAGTAACAATCAAATATTTAAACAACAAAAACATTAAGTTAACTAGGAAACGTAATTATTCCTGGAAAATTATTTTATTCTGTTTTAGCAATTGTACTATTTATTCATATTAAACGCCTTTATAAATCATCAAACTATAAACCACTATAGTACCAACACAATCAAAATATCGAAATAACAAAAATTAAAGGTTCCTAGAAACGATTATTTTTGAAATTTTTTTATTATTTGACATTTTATTTTAATAATTATAAATCTTCTACTAATTAAATAATTGTAACAAACTAAGTTAAACAAATAAAAGATATAAATAACAAAAATTAATGTTTTTGAAAATTAATTTTTTGGAAAATAATTTTTTGTTAAAAATTTTACTATTTAGACATTAACCTTTTATATTACAACCTAATAAAATCAGCAAATAATACAAACAATATATTAATACAAAAACATAAGTATTCGAAAATAAATTATTCTTTGAAATATCTTATTATTTATCATTTACTTTTATTATATTTTAGCCACTTTAATTACAAATAATGTAAACACAATTCGTAACAATTAAAGAATGATCTCAAATCATTAAGTTTCTAAAACTAAAATAATTTTGAAAATATAATTCATTTTGCAAAATTGTACTATTTATGTACTTACCAATTTCTATATATCATAAACTAATAGTCCATAAATTACACAATAAAAACTTATAATTAATAAAATTAAGGTTTATAAAATAAATCTTTAAAATTTATCTAAATTAAATTATTTTACAATTTATTATTATTAACTTTACTAAATTAAAAAATTTAACATAATTATAAACACATAGTAATATCGAAATAAAAAATATGAAATTTCAGAAACTTATTTTCTGGAAATTTTTTATTCATTAAAATTTTATTTATGTTTAAAAGCTTTATAATCTCGAAAAAATAAATAAGTTATAATAGTAATAAATATGAAAATAAAAAAAAAATTAAAGTTTCTACAAAAATTAATATTTGGAAAATTAAATTATTCATTTATAATTTATTATTTATTATTTATATTTTATAAATCTCTCTACTAATGTCACAAACTATAGTTAATCACTATAAAACATATTAGAAAACTAACAAAACAATATTGGTTTCTAGAAACGTAAATTATTTTTGAAAAATTTTTGTTTATAAGTATATTATTAATTACTTTTTTCTTAATTAACCACTAGTTAACCACATATTAATCAATAAAACTATATGAAACTAAAAAAATAATGTTTACAAAAAGTAAATTCTAGAAACTTTTATTAGTTTTAGTAAATTTATATTATTATTTAAATTTATATTTAAAGTCTATAAAAACACTAAATTAATACAAATCAAAAGATATAAATAACAAACATTAAGGTTTTAGAAACTAAATATTTAGAAAATGAATTATTCGTTTAGAAATTTATTATTTTTACATTAATTTTTTATAAATTCACTTATATATTAACATAATACACACAAGTTCAATATAAACATAAGTTTATTAAAAAGACTAAATATCTTTGTGTTTCCTCAGAATAAATTTTTTGAAAATATTTAACTCTTTACTTGTCTATTATTAATTAAACGCACATGTTTACAAATCCAAATCAAAGTAACAACAATAGTAATAAATAAAAAATAATAACTAAAAATATTTTAAAGTTTTAGTACATTTTACTATTTATTATATATAAACGACTTATACTAAATCTCAAGTTACCTAATGTAACACACTATAGTTAATACAAATCAAAAGATATTAAAAACTAACAAAACAATTGGGTGGTTTAATTAGGAAAACGTAAATTATTTTTTTGGAAAATTATTTTACTCAGCTTTAGGTCACATTGTACTATTTATAATATTATAAACGTCTTCTACTTAATCTCAGCTAACTAATAGTAACACCACAATAGTTAATACAAATCAAAATATATTGAAACTAACAAAACAATAAGTGATTTTCCTAGGAAACGTAAATTTATTCTTTGGAAAAAAAAATTTTATTCAGTTTTAGTCATATTGTACTATTTATTATATATTAAAAGCCTTCTACTAAATCTCAGCTAACTAATAGTAACACACTATTGTTAATACAAATCAAAAGATATCGAAACTAACAAAACATTAAGTGGTTTCCTAGGAAACGTAAATTTATTCTTTGGAAAATGGATTTTATTCAGTTTAAGACAACATTGTACTATATATGATACATTAAACGTCTTCTACTAAATCTCAGCTAACTAATGGTAACGCACAATAGTTAATACAAATCAAAAGATATCAAAACTAATAAACATTAAGTGGTTTACTAGGAAACGTAAATTATTCTTTGGAAAATGATTTTTATTCAGTTTAAAGACACATTGTACTATAATATGATACATTAAAACGTCTTCTACTAAATCTCCAGCTAACTAATGGTAACGCACAATAGTTTAATACACATTAAAAGATATCGAAACTAATAAACATTAAGTGGTTTACTAGGAGATGTAAATTATTCTTTGGAAAATTAATTTTAATCAGTTTTTAGTCTTATCGTACTATTTATTATATATTAACGCCTTCTAATAAATCTCAGCAACCTAATAGTAACACACTATAGTTACCAACACATTTCAAATGATATCGAAACTAACAAAACATTAAGTGGTTTCCTAGGAAACGTAAATTATTTTTGAAAATTTTTTTATTTAGTTTTAGTCACACTGTACTATTTATGTCATTATTAAAAGCCTTCTACTTAATCTCAGCAAACTAATAGTAACATACTATAGTTAATACAAATTCAAAAAGATATCGAAAATAAAAAATCATTAGGTGGTTTCATAGGAAACGTTAATAATTCATCGGAAAATTATTTTATTAAGTTTTAAGCCACATTGTACTATATATGATACATTAAACGCCTTCTACTAAGTCTCAGCTACCTAATAGTAACACACTACAAATCAAAAGTTATCGAAAGTAACAAAACATTATTAAGTGGTTTAACTAGGAATCGTAAATTATTCTTTGGAAAATTATTTTATTCAGGTTAAGCTACATTGTACTATATATGATACATTAAACGCCTTCTACTTAAAATCTCAGCAAACTAATAGTAACACACTATAGTAACCAACACAATTCAAAAGATATCGAAACTAACAAAACATTAAGTGGTTTTCCTATGAAACGTTAATTTATTCATCGGGAAAATTATTTTATTCAGTTTTTAGACACATTGTTACTATTTATGATATATGAAACGCCTAATTCTAAATCTCAGTAAACTAATAGTAACGCAGTATATTTACGCAAATCAAAATATATCGAAAACTAACAAAACATTAAGTGGTTTACTAGGAAAGGTATATTATTCTTGGAAAATTATTTTATTCAGTTTTAGTCACATTTTACTATTTATGTCATATTAAAAGCCTTCTACTAAATCTCAGCAAATTAATATTAACATACTTTAGTTAATACAATTTAAAAGATATCGAAAATAACAAATCATTAAGTGGTTTCCTAGGAAACGTTAATTATTCATCGGAAAATTATTTTATTCATGTTTAGACACATTGTTACTATTTATGATATATGAAACGCCTAATTCTAAATCTCAGTTAAACTAAATAGTAAGGAAGTATATTTATAGAAATCAAAATATATAGAAACTAACAAAACATTAAGTGGTTTCTTAGGAAACGTAAATTATTATTTGAAAAATTATTTTATTCAGTTTTAGTCACATTTTACTATTTATTATATATTAAACGCCTTCTACTAAATCTCAGTTACCTAATAGTAACACACTATAGTTAATACAAATCAAAAGATATTAAAACTAACAAAACAATTGGTGGTTTAATAGGAAACGTAAATTATTTTTTGGAAAATTATTTTACTCAGCTTTAGTCACATTCGTACTATTTATAATATTATAAACGTCTTCTACTTAATCTCAGCTAACTAATAGTAACACACAATAGTTAATACAAATCTAAAATATATTGAAACTAACAAAACAATAAGTGATTTCCTAGGAAACGTAAATTATTCTTTGGAAAAAAATTTTATTCAGTTTTAGTCATATTGTACTATTTATTATATATTAAAAGCCTTCTACTAAATCTCAGCTAACTAATAGTAACACACTATTGTTAATACAAATCAAAAGATATCGAAACTAACAAAACATTAAGTGGTTTCCTAGGAAACGTAAATTATTCTTTGGAAAATGATTTTATTCAGTTTAAGACACATTGTACTATATATGATACATTAAACGTCTTCTACTAAATCTCAGCTAACTAATGGTAACGCACAATAGTTAATACAAAATCAAAAGATATCAAAACTAATAAACATTAAGTGGTTTACTAGGAAACGTAAAATTAATTCTTTGGAAAATGATTTTATTCAGTTTTAAGACACATTGTACTATATATGATACATTAAACGTCTTCTACTAAATCTCAGCTAACTAATGGTAACGCACAATAGTTAATACACATTAAAAGATATCGAAACTAATAAAACATTAAGTGGTTTACTAGGAGACGTAAATTATTCTTTGGAAAATTATTTTAATCAGTTTTAGTCTTATCGTACTATTTATTATATATTAACGCCTTCTAATAAATCTCAGCAACCTAATAGTAACACACTATAGTACCAACACATTTCAAATGATATCGAAACTAACAAAACATTAAGTGGTTTCCTAGGAAACGTAAATTATTTTTGAAAATTTTTTTATTTAGTTTTAGTCACACTGTACTATTTATGTCATATTAAAAGCCTTCTACTTAATCTCAGCAAACTAATAGTAACATACTATAGTTAATACAAATCAAAAGATATCGAAAATAAAAAAAATCATTAGGTGGTTTCATAGGAAACGTTAATAATTCATCGGAAAATTATTTTATTAAGTTTAAGCCACATTGTACTATATATGATACATTAAAACGCCTTCTACTAAGTCTCAGCTACCTAATAGTAACATACAAATCAAAAGTTATCGAAAGTAACAAAACATTAAGTGGTTTACTAGGAATCGTAAATTATTCTTTGGAAAATTATTTTATTCAGGTTAAGCTACATTGTACTATATATGATACATTAAACGCCTTCTACTAAATCTCAGCAAACTAATAGTAACACACTATGGTACCAACACAATTCAAAAAGATATCGAAACTAACAAAACTTTAAGTGATTTCCTAGGAAACGTAAATTATTTTTGAAAAATATTTTTTATTTAGTTTTAGACACATTGTACTATTTATGTATATTAAACGCCTTCTACTAAATCTCAGCAAACTAATAGTAAACATACTATAGTTAATACAAATAAAAAGATATCGAATATAAAATAACATTATGTGGTTTCCTAGGAAACGTAAATTATTTTTTGGAAAATTATTTTTACTCAGCTTTAGTCACATTGTACTATTTATAATATTATAAACATCTTTTACTAAATCTAAGCTACCTAATAGTAACTCACAATAGTTAATACAAATCAAAAGATATCGAAACTAACAAAACATTAAGTGTTTTCCTAGGAAACGTAAATTATTATTTGGAAAAATATTTTACTCAGCTTTAGTCACATTGTACTATTTATAATATTATAAACGTCTTCTACTAAATCTCAGCTAACTAATAGTAACACACTATGGTTAATACAAATCAAAATATATCGAAACTAACAAAACATTAAGTGGTTTCCTAGGAAACGTAAATTATTCTTTGAAAAATGATTTTATTCAGTTTAAGACACATTGTACTATATATGATACATTAAAACGTCTTCTACTAAATCTCAGCTAACTAATGGTAACGCACAATAGTTAATACAAATCAAAAGATATCGAAACTAATAAACATTAAGTGGTTTACTAGGAAACGTAAATTATTCTTTGGAAAATGATTTTATTCAGTTTAAGACACATTGTACTATATATGATACATTAAACGTCTTCTACTAAATCTCAGCTAACTAATGGTAACGCACAATAGTTAATACAAATCAAAAAAAAAGATATCGAAACTAATAAAACATTAAGTGGTTTACTAGGAAACGTAAATTATACTTTGGAAAATTATTTTATTCAGTTTTAGTCACATTGTACTATTTATGTATATTAAACGCCTTCTACTAAATCTCAGCAAACTAATAGTAACATACTATAGTTATTACAAATGAAAAGATATCCAAAATAACAAAACACTAAGTGGTTTCCTAGGAAACGTAAATTATTTTAGAAAATTTTTTTATTTAGTTTTATTCACACTGTACTATTTATGTCATATTAAAAGCCTTCTACTTAATCTCAGCAAACTAATAGTAACATACTATAGTTAATACAAATCAAAAGATATCGAAAATAAAAAATCATTAAGTGGTTTCATAGGAAACGTTAATAATTCATCGGAAAATTATTTTATTAGGTTTAAGCCACATTGTACTATATATGATACATTAAACGCTTTCTACTAAGTCTCAGCTACCTAATAGTAACACACTATAGTTAATACAAATCAAATGTTATCGAAAGTAACAAAACATTAAGTGGTTTACTAGGAATCGTAAATTATTCTTTGGAAAATTATTTTATTCAGGTTAAGCTTCATTGTACTATATATGATACATTAAACGCCTTCTACTAAATCTCAGCAAACTAATAGTAACACACTATAGTACCAACACAATTTAAAAGATATCGTAACTAACAAAACATTAAGTGATTTCCTAGGAAACGTAAATTATTTTTGAAAAATATTTTTTATTTAGTTTTAGGACACATTGTACTATTTATGTATATTAAACGCCTTCTACTAAATCTCAGCAAACTAATAGTTACGCAGTATTATAGTACCAACACAATTCAAAAGATATCGAAACTAACAAAACATTAAGTGGTTTCCTAGGAAACGTAAATTATTTTTAGAAAATTGTTTTTATTCCGTTTTTGGTCACATTTTTTGTATACAATATATGCTATATTAAACGCCTAATTCTAAATCTCAGTAAACTAATAGTAACGCAGTATAATTATGCAAATCAAAAGATATACGAAACTAACAAAACATTGTGTGGTTACCTAGGACACGTAAATTGTTCTTTGGAATATTATTTTATTTAGTTTTTAGTCTCATTGTACTATTTATAATATATTTAACGCCTTCTACTAAAATCAGCAAACTAATAGTAAGACACTATAGTTAATACAATTCAAAAGATATCGAAAACTAACAAAACATTATGTGGTTTTCCTAAGAAACGAAGATTATTCTTTGAAAAAATTATTTTATTCAGTTTTAGTCTTATTATACTATTTTATTATATATTATCGCCTTCTACTAAATCTCAGCAAACTCATAGTAACACACAATATGTAATACAAATCAAAAAGATATCGAAACTAACAAAACATTAAGGGGTAGCAGGTCGATGAAAAATTAAAAAAAAAGAATTAGAAAAATTTTTTATTGCATTTTTTAATAGTTTAAAGTGTGTATTTTAAAAATATTTAAGTATTAATGCTCAAATAAATTTATAAATTACCAAAAAAAATTCACAAACTAAAGATGTTCACTAGTTTTTTGCAGCAGTTCGTAAGATGTTGGCTGACACAATCATATATATCATGTGTGTTAGTTATAAGTATGTTATGGCTTTGCTCTGTTGGTCAACCTGGTACTGACAACTGGGAATACAGATGACAGAAAGAATATTGCTTTATTTGTTTTTGATATGCTTAGGAGGTTATGTTATATGTGTTTGTGTCGGATAATTGTGTTTTACTAAAAGTGTTGCACTTTATTCATAGTTAGTGGTAGATTAGGAGTGTGTATTGTTTCTTGAAGTGTTTTACAACTTCTTATAACCATGCCAAGAGCAAAGGTTAGTTACAAAAACTAAATCTAAACGTGGAGTTTAGAGGAAACAAGTACCGTAAGTTGGGACTCTAAATCTAGGCCTACCCAAACAGATTCTGCTAGCCCTAGCCCTAGGCCTACTACTAATGCAAACATTAGCTCTGGCTTCTGAAAAACTGTCCTTTGATAAATATGACAATTATGAAGGAACTGGAATGGGTAGTGTTATTTTGGATCTTAGTTTATTTAGTGAGACAATAAAAAAAATTTGTAAAATGTAAATTCTGCGATAGCGAAGACTGCATAGAACTTTGTACTACGGATAAGAAAAGATTTGGATTGGCTGTGAATATTGAACTGAAATGTTGTGTTTGTTTGGAATCAACTAAATTTTTACAACTCTAAAAAAAAATGAGAATGGAAAATATGAGGTAAAACTTGAAATTTATTTAACGGCATGAGAACGATCGGAAAAAGGTATCAGTGCAGGTAACATTCTGTGTTCATTATTAGACTTACCTTTACCACCTCAAAAAATAGGACCTTGTAGTAACATAATATATCAGGCTGTTGAAAATTGTGCTAGTGGAAAGTATGAAGCAGGCAATTGAGGAAGCTGTGTCTGTAAAAATGAGTGTGAAGAAACGTCAAAAAAAGAGATTTGACGGTTTGTTTAGATGGGTCTTGGCAAAGGAGGGGACACAAGTCACTGAATGGGGTTGTCAGCGTAACATAATTAGATACTGGCAAGGTGTTGGATGTTTCCATAATGTCCAAATACTGTCAAATCTGCACTGTACATGAAAATAAAAAAAAAATAGTACCTGATCATATATGTTCCAAAAACTACGAAGGGTCAAGTGGCGGCATGGAAAGTTGCGGGTGCCCTAGATGTTTTCCGAAAGTCCAGAGATCGAAATGTACGGTATGTACGATACTTAGGAGATGGTGACAGCAATGGTTTTAAAAAGGTGGTTGACGATAAAGCCATATGGAGATGAAGTAGAAGTAAGAAAACTGGAATGCGTCAATCATGCCAAGAAGAGAATGGGGGAGCAGACTAAGGGAATTGAAGAAACGGTTGGGAAAAACAAAACTAAAAGATAATAGAGCAATAGGGGGCAAGAATAGGCTAACAAATAATGACATTAGACAAGCTGCAAGAATATTATGGCCTAGCTATAAAAAGAGGTGGATTCAGGAATCTTCAACAAATGGTTAAAAATGTGTGGGGCAACTTATTTCCACAAAATATCGAATGATGACACTCCGCAACATGGCCTATGTCCAAAGGGGCCGGAGTCGTGGTGCGGTTATAATAAAGCCGAAGCCCTACATCAGACTTTTCAGCCATAAATCACACAATTTGCCATATGAAGTGATGGTACAGATCAAACAAATTTATAGAGATTTAGCCAATCCGGATCTTCTAAAAAAAATGCCTTGACCAAAAGACTCAAAAACCAGAACGAAAGTTTCAACAATGCCGTCTGGTCTAAGGTGCCTAAAAATGTTTTTTGTAAGGCTAAACACTCTAAAACTTGGCATATATGATGCAGTTTTAACTTTTAATAATGGATTCACCAGCAAATTGGATGTGTATAACAAGCTAGGAATCAAACTGGAGCGAGAAGTCTGTTGCCGCATTGCGAAATTTTGATACAATACGATTGAAAAAGGCAGAAAAATCTGCTTTAGACATGACCAAGGGAGGCTAGAGTTGCTAGGAGGAAAAGAAAACTTGCATTAGAAGAGGAAAATGAAGACCCAGATGACCCTGAGTACGGAGCTCGGATGTTTTAGCAGCAAAAGGGTTTAGTTTAGCAGTCATTTTTGCCTTTACCGGACATTTCCCGGAAACTTGGTTTTTTTTCATATAAAGGTACATGTATCTCATAAACTATAAATGCTAGAGAATTGAAATTTGGTATGCATATAGAACAGTGCAATTCCAAATGGTGTTGCATCTTTTATCATTCTATCTAAAAAAAACAAATGAGAAAAAAAAATTTTTTGGTATAAAAAAATAATTTTTTTACACACAATATTTAAAAATTCCTAAAAAATTTTTTTTAAAGATTTTTTTACTAAAGTTGCAAGAGATGTTTTATAAAGGAGTACTCTTTGCCTACAAAAAATTTGAAGGTTGTAACTTACTTAGTTTTGACAATAACATGTTAAAGTTTGTAAATTTAAACATGCGCGGGATAGGAACGACCCGCTCCCCTTAAGTGGTTTTCTAGGAAACGTAAATTATTTTTTGGAAAATTATTTTATTCAGTTTAAGCCACATTGTACTATATATGATACATTACACGCCTTGTACTAAATCTCAGCTACCTAATAGTAACACACTATAGTTAATACAAATCAAAAGATATCGAAACTAACAAAAACATTAAGTGGTTTCCTAGGAAAACGTAAATTATTTTTTGGAAAAATATTTTACTCAGCTTTAGTCACATTGTACTATTTATGCTATATTAAACGCCTTCTACTAAATCTCAGTAAAACTAATAGTAACGCAGTATAATTATGCAAATCAAAAGATATCGAAACTAACAAAACATTAAGTGGTTACCTAGGAAACGTAAATTGTTCTTTGGAATATTATTTTATTCAGTTTTAGTCACATTGTACTATTTAAAATATATTTAACGCCTTCTACTAAAATCTCAGCAAACTAATAGTAACACATTAGTTAATACAATTCAAAAGATATCGAAATTAACAAAACATTATGTGGTTTCCTAGGAAACGTTAATTATTCTTCGGAAAATTATTTTATTCAGTTTAAGCCACATTGTACTATTTATGATATATTAAACGCCTTCTACTAAATCTCAGCTACTTACTAGTAACACACTATAGTTAATACAAATCAAAATATATCGAAACTAACAAAACATTAAGTGGATTTCCTGGGAAAACGTAATTTATTTTTGGAAAATTATTTTACTCAGCTTTAGTCACATTGTACTATTTATAACATTATTAAACGGTTTCCACTGAAATCTCAGCTACCTAATAGTAACACACTATAGTTAATACCAATTAAAATATATCGAAAATAAAAAAAAACATTAAGTGGTTTCCTAGGAAACGTAAATTATTCTTTAGAAAATTGTTTTATTCCGTTTTAGTCACATTGTACAATTTATGCTATATTAAACGCTAATTCTAAATCTCAGTAAACTAATAGTAACGCAGTATAATTATGCAAATCAAAAGATATCGAAACTAACAAAACATTAAGTGGTTTCCTAGGAAACGTAAATTATTTTTGAATAATGTTTTTTATTTTAGTTATAGTCACATTGTACTATTTATGTCATTTTAAAAGCCTTCTACTAATTCTCAAGCAAACTAATAGTAACATACTATAGTTAATACAAATCAAAAGTTATCGAAACTAACAAAACATTAAGTGGTTTCCTTGGAAACGTAAATTATTTTTTGGAAAATTATTTTATTCAGTTTTAGTCACATTGTACTATTTATGTATATTAAACGCCTTCTACTAAATCTCAGCTACCTAATAGTAACACACTATAGTTAATACAAATCAAAAGATATCGAAACTAACAAAACATTAAGTGGTTTCCTAGGAAACGTAAATTATTCTTTGAAAAATTATTTTATTCAGTTTTAGTCACATTGTACTATTTATGTATATTAAACGCCTTCTACTAAATCTCAGCAAACTAATAGTAACACACTATAGTTATTACAAAATGAAAAGATATCAAATATAACAAAACATTAAGTGGTTTCCTAGGAAAACGTAAATTATTCTTTGGAAAAATATTTTATTCAGTTTTAGTCTCATTGTACTATTTATGATATATTAAACGCCTTCTACTAAAATCAGCAAACTAATAGTAACACATTAGTTAACACAATTCAAAAGATATCGAAACTAACAAAACATTATGTGGTTTTCTAGGAAACGTAAATTATTCTTTAGAAAATTATTTTATTCAGTTTTAGTCACATTGTACTATTTATGATATAAGAAACGCCTTTTACTAAATCTCAGCTAAAACTAAATAGTAACACACTTTTGTTAATTACAAATCAAAAGATATCGAAACTAACAAAACATTATGTGGTTTCCTAGGAAACGTAAATTATTCTTTGGAAAATTATTTTATTCAGTTTTAGTCACATTGTACTATTTATGTATATTAAACGCCTTCTACTAAATCTCAGCAAACTAATAGTAACATACTATAGTTATATTACAAATGAAAAGATATCCAAAATAACAAAACATTAAGTGGTTTCCTAGGAAACGTAAATTATTCTTTGGAAAATTATTTTATTCAGTTTTAGTCTCATTGTACTATTTATGATATATTAAACGCCTTCTACTAAATCTTAGCAAACTAATAGTAACACACTATAGTACCAACACAAATCAAAAGATATCGAAACTAACAAAACATTAGTGGTTTCCTAGGAAACGTAAATTATTTTTGAAAAAATTATTTTATTCAGTTTTAGTCACATTGTACTATTTATGTCATATTAAACGCCTTCTACTAAATCTCAGCAAACTAATAGTAACACACTATAGTTAATACAAATCAAAAGATATCGAAAATAACAAAACATTAAGTGGTTTCCTAGGAAACGTTAATTAATTCTTTGGAAAATTATTTTATTCAGTTTAAGCCACATTGTACTATTTATATGATATATTAAACGCCTTCTACTAAATCTCAGCTACCTAATAGTAACACACTATAGTTAATACAAATCAAAAGATATCGAAACTAACAAAACATTAAGTGGTTTCCTAGGAAACGTAAATTATTCTTTGGAAAATTATTTTATTCAGTTTAAGTCACATTGTACTATTTATGATATATTAAACGCCTTCTACTAAATCTCAGCAAACTAATAGTAACGCACTATAGTACCAACACAATTCAAAAGATATCGAAACTAACAAAACATTAAGTGGTTTCCTAGGAAACGTAAATTATTCTTTAGAAAATTATTTTATTCAGTTTTAGTCACATTGTACTATATATGATATATTAAACGCCTAATTCTAAATCTCAGTAAACTAATAGTAACGCACTATAGTTAATACAAATCAAAAGATATCGAAACTAACAAAACATTAAGTGGTTTCCTAGGAAACGTAAATTATTCTTTGGAAAATTATTTTATTCAGTTTTAGTCACATTGTACTATTTATAATATATTAAACGCCTTCTACTAAATCTCAGCAAACTAATAGTAACACACTATAGTTAATACAAATCAAAAGATATCGAAACTAACAAAACATTATGTGGTTTCCTAAGAAACGTAAATTATTCTTTGGAAAAATTATTTTATTCAGTTTTAGTCACATTGTACTATTTATTATATATTAAACCGCCTTCTACTAAAAATCTCAGCTAAAAACTAATAGTAACACACTATAGTAAATACAAATCAAAAGATATCGAAACTAACAAAACATTAAGTGGTTTCCTAGGAAACGTAAATTATTCTTTGGAAAATTATTTTATTCAGTTTTAGTCACATTGTACTATTTATGATATATTAAACGCCTTCTACTAAATCTCAGCAAACTAATAGTAACACACTATAGTTAATACAAATCAAAAGATATCGAAACTAACAAAACATTAAGTGGTTTCCTAGGAAACGTAAATTATTTTTTGGAAAATTATTTTATTCAGTTTTAGTCACATTGTACTATTTATGATATATTAAACGCCTTCTACTAAATCTCAGCAAACTAATAGTAACACACTATAGTTAATACAAATCAAAAGATATCGAAACTAACAAAACATTAAGTGGTTTCCTAGGAAACGTAAATTATTCTTTGGAAAATTATTTTATTCAGTTTTAGTCACATTGTACTATTTATGTATATATTAACGCCTTCTACTAAATCTCAGCAAACTAATAGTAACACACTATAGTTAATACAATTCAAAAGATATCGAAACTAACAAAAACATTAAGTGGTTTCCTAGGAAACGTAAATTATTCTTTCGGAAAATTATTTTATTCAGTTTTAGTCACATTGTACTATTTATGATATATTAAACGCCTTCTACTAAATCTCAGCAAACTAATAGTAACACACTATAGTTAATACAAATCAAAAGATATCGAAACTAACAAAAACATTAAGTGGTTTCCTAGGAAACGTAAATTATTCTTTGGAAAATTTATTTTATTCAGTTTTAGTCACATTGTACTATTTATGTATATTAAACGCCTTCTACTAAATCTCAGCAAACTAATAGTAACACACTATAGTTAATACAAATCAAAAGATATCGAAACTAACAAAACATTAAGTGGTTTCCTAGGAAACGTAAATTATTCTTTGGAAAATTATTTTATTCAGTTTTAGTCACATTGTACTATTTATAATATATTAAACGCCTTCTACTAAATCTCAGCAAACTAATAGTAACACACTATAGTTAATACAAATCAAAAGATATCGAAACTAACAAAACATTAAGTGGTTTCCTAGGAAACGTAAATTATTCTTTGGAAAATTATTTTATTCAGTTTTAGTCACATTGTACTATTTATGATATATTAAACGCCTTCTACTAAATCTCAGCAAACTAATAGTAACACACTATAGTTAATACAAATCAAAAGATATCGAAACTAACAAAACATTAAGTGGTTTTCCTAGGAAACGTAAATTATTCTTTGGAAAATTATTTTATTCAGTTTTAGTCACATTGTACTATTTATGATATATTAAACGCCTTCTACTAAATCTCAGCAAACTAATAGTAACACACTATAGTTAATACAAATCAAAAAGATATCGAAACTAACAAAACATTATGTGGTTTCCTAGGAAACGTAAATTATTCTTTGGAAAATTTATTTTATTCAGTTTTAGTCACATTGTACTATTTATGTATATTAAAAAAACGCCTTCTACTAAATCTCAGCAAACTAATAGTAACACACTATAGTTAATACAAATCAAAAGATATCGAAACTAACAAAACATTAAGTGGTTTCCTAGGAAACGTAAATTATTTTTTGGAAAAATTATTTTATTCAGTTTTAGTCACATTGTACTATTTATGATATATTAAACGCCTTCTACTAAATCTCAGCTACCTAATAGTAACACACTATAGTTAATACAAATCAAAAGATATCGAAACTAACAAAACATTAAGTGGTTTCCTAGGAAACGTAAATTATTCTTTGGAAAATTATTTTATTCAGTTTTAGTCACATTGTACTATTTATGATATATTAAACGCCTTCTACTAAATCTCAGCAAACTAATAGTAACACACTATAGTTAATACAAATCAAAAGATATCGAAACTAACAAAACATTAAGTGGTTTCCTAGGAAACGTAAATTATTCTTTGGAAAATTATTTTATTCAGTTTTAGTCACATTGTACTATTTATGATATATTAAACGCCTTCTACTAAATCTCAGCAAACTAATAGTAACACACTATAGTTAATACAAATCAAAAGATATCGAAACTAACAAAACATTAAGTGGTTTCCTAGGAAACGTAAATTATTCTTTGGAAAATTATTTTATTCAGTTTTAGTCACATTGTACTATTTATGATATATTAAACGCCTTCTACTAAATCTCAGCAAACTAATAGTAACACACTATAGTTAATACAAATCAAAAGATATCGAAACTAACAAAACATTATGTGGTTTCCTAGGAAACGTAAATTATTCTTTGGAAAATTATTTTATTCAGTTTTAGTCACATTGTACTATTTATGATATATTAAAAACGCCTTCTACTAAATCTCAGCAAACTAATAGTAACACACTATAGTACCAAATACAATTCAAAAGATATCGAAACTAACAAAACATTAAGTGGTTTCCTAGGAAAACGTAAATTATTCTTTGGAAAATTATTTTATTCAGTTTTAGTCACATTGTACTATTTATGCTATATTAAACGCCTTCTACTAAATCTCAGCAAACTAATAGTAACACACTATAGTTAATACAAATCAAAAGATATCGAAACTAACAAAACATTAAGTGGTTTCCTAGGAAACGTAAATTATTTTTTGGAAAATTATTTTATTCAGTTTTAGTCACATTGTACTATTTATGTATATTAAACGCCTTCTACTAAATCTCAGCAAACTAATAGTAACACACTATAGTTAATACAAATCAAAAGATATCGAAACTAACAAAACATTAAGTGGTTTCCTAGGAAACGTAAATTATTCTTTGGAAAATTATTTTATTCAGTTTTAGTCACATTGTACTATTTATGATATATTAAACGCCTTCTACTAAATCTCAGCAAACTAATAGTAACACACTATAGTTAATACAAATCAAAAGATATCGAAACTAACAAAACATTAAGTGGTTTCCTAGGAAACGTAAATTATTCTTTGGAAAATTATTTTATTCAGTTTTAGTCACATTGTACTATTTATGTATATTAAACGCCTTCTACTAAATCTCAGCAAACTAATAGTAACACACTATAGTTAATACAAATCAAAAGATATCGAAACTAACAAAACATTAAGTGGTTTCCTAGGAAACGTAAATTATTCTTTGGAAAATTATTTTATTCAGTTTTAGTCACATTGTACTATTTATTATATATAAACGCCTTCTACTAAATCTCAGCAAACTAATAGTAACACACTATAGTACCATACACAATTCAAAAGATATCGAAACTAACAAAACATTAAGTGGTTTCCTAGAAAACGTAAATTATTCTTTTGAAAATTATTTTATTCAGTTTTAGTCACATTGTACTATTTATGTATATTAAACGCCTTCTACTAAATCTCAGCAAACTAATAGTAACATACTATAGTTATTACAAATCAAAAGATATCGAAAATAACAAAACATTAAGTGGTTTCCTAGGAAACGTAAATTATTCTTTGGAAAATTATTTTATTCAGTTTTAGTCACATTGTACTATTTATGATATATTAAACGCCTTCTACTAAATCTCAGCAAACTAATAGTAACACACTATAGTTAATACAAATCAAAAGATATCGAAACTAACAAAACATTAAGTGGTTTCCTAGGAAAACGTAAATTATTCTTTGGAAAATTATTTTATTCAGTTTTAGTCACATTGTACTATTTATGTATATTAAACGCCTTCTACTAAATCTCAGCAAACTAATAGTAACACACTATAGTTAATACAAATCAAAAGATATCGAAACTAACAAAACATTAAGTGGTTTCCTAGGAAACGTAAATTATTCTTTGGAAAATTATTTTATTCAGTTTTAGTCACATTGTACTATTTATGATATTAAACGCCTTCTACTAAATCTCAGCAAACTAATAGTAACACACTATAGTTAATACAAATCAAAAGATATCGAAACTAACAAAACATTAAGTGGTTTCCTAGGAAACGTAAATTATTCTTTGGAAAATTATTTTATTCAGTTTTAGTCACATTGTACTATTTATTATATATTAAACGCCTTCTACTAAATCTCAGCAAACTAATAGTAACACACTATAGTACCAACACAATTCAAAAGATATCGAAACTAACAAAACATTAAGTGGTTTCCTAGGAAAACGTAAATTATTCTTTGGAAAATTATTTTATTCAGTTTTAGTCACATTGTACTATTTATGTCATATTAAACGCCTTCTACTAAATCTCAGCAAACTAATAGTAACATACTATAGTTAATACAAATCAAAAGATATCGAAACTAACAAAACATTAAGTGGTTTCCTAGGAAACGTAAATTATTCTTTGGAAAATTATTTTATTCAGTTTTAGTCACATTGTACTATTTATTATATTATAAACGCCTTCTACTAAATCTCAGCAAACTAATAGTAAACACACTATAGTTAATACAAATCAAAAGATATCGAAACTAACAAAACATTATGTGGTTTCCTCCTAGGAAACGTAAATTATTTTTTGGAAAATTATTTTATTCAGTTAAGTCACATTGTACTATTTATGTATATTAAAACGCCTTCTACTAAATCTCAGCAAACTAATAGTAACACACTATAGTTAATACAAATCAAAAGATATCGAAACTAACAAAAACATTAAGTGGTTTCCTAGGGAAACGTAAATTATTCTTTGGAAAATTATTTTATTCAGTTTTAGTCACATTGTTACTATTTATGATATATTAAACGCCTTCTACTAAATCTCAGCAAACTAATAGTAACACACTATAGTTAATACAAATCAAAAGATATCGAAACTAACAAAACATTAAGTGGTTTCCTAGGAAACGTAAATTATTCTTTGGAAAATTATTTTATTCAGTTTTAGTCACATTGTACTATTTATGTCATATTAAACGCCTTCTACTAAATCTCAGCAAACTAATAGTAACACACTATAGTTAATACAAATCAAAAGATATCGAAACTAACAAAACATTATGTGGTTTCCTAGGAAACGTAAATTATTCTTTGGAAAATTATTTTATTCAGTTTTAGTCACATTGTACTATTTATGTATATTAAACGCCTTCTACTAAATCTCAGCAATCTAATAGTAACACACTATATAGTTAATACAAATCAAAAGATATCGAAACTAACAAAACATTAAGTGGTTTCCTAGGAAACGTAAATTATTCTTTGGAAAATTATTTTATTCAGTTTTAGCCACATTGTACTATTTATGATATTAGAAACGCCTTCTACTAAATCTCAGCTAACTAAATAGTAACACACTATAGTTAATACAAATCAAAAGATATCGAAACTAACAAAACATTAAGTGGTTTCCTAGGAAACGTAAATTATTCTTTGGAAAATTATTTTATTCAGTTTTAGTCACATTGTACTATTTATGTATATTAAACGCCTTCTACTAAATCTCAGCAAACTAATAGTAACATACTATAGTTAATACAAATTCAAAAGATATCGAAACTAACAAAACATTAAGTGGTTTCCTAGGAAACGTAAATTATTCTTTGGAAAATTATTTTATTTAGTTTTAGTCACATTGTACTATTTATGTATATTAAACGCCTTCTACTAAATCTCAGCAATCTAATAGTAACACACTATAGTTAATACAAATCAAAAGATATCGAAACTAACAAAACATTAAGTGGTTTCCTAGGAAACGTAAATTATTCTTTGGAAAATTATTTTATTCAGTTTAAGTCACATTGTACTATTTATGATATATTAAACGCCTTCTACTAAATCTCAGCTACCTAATAGTAACACACTATTGTTAATACAAATCAAAAGATATCGAAACTAACAAAACATTAAGTGGTTTCCTAGGAAACGTAAATTATTCTTTGGAAAATTATTTTATTCAGTTTTAGTCACATTGTACTATTTATGTATATTAAACGCCTTCTACTAAATCTCAGCAAACTAATAGTAACACACTATAGTTAATACAAATCAAAAGAT
The DNA here is from genome assembly GCF_021130785.1 of Homalodisca vitripennis. Lineage (NCBI taxonomy): Eukaryota > Metazoa > Arthropoda > Insecta > Hemiptera > Cicadellidae > Homalodisca > Homalodisca vitripennis. Next base: position 23,997 of record NW_025777548.1, on the reverse strand, counting down.
ATCGAAACTAACAAAACATTAAGTGGTTTCCTAGGAAAACGTAAATTATTCTTTGGAAAATTATTTTATTCAGTTTTAGTCACATTGTACTATTTATGATATATTAAACGCCTTCTACTAAATCTCAGCAAACTAATAGTAACACACTATAGTTAATACAAATCAAAAGATATCGAAAACTAACAAAACATTAAGTGGTTTCCTAGGAAACGTAAATTATTCTTTGGAAAATTATTTTATTCAGTTTTAGTCACATTGTACTATTTATGATATATTAAACGCCTTCTACTAAATCTCAGCAAACTAATAGTAACACACTATAGTTAATACAAATTCAAAAGATATCGAAACTAACAAAACATTAAGTGGTTTCCTAGGAAAACGTAAATTATTCTTTGGAAAATTATTTTATTCAGTTTTAGTCACATTGTACTATTTATGTATATTAAACGCCTTCTACTAAATCTCAGCAAACTAATAGTAACACACTATAGTTAATACAAATCAAAAGATATCGAAACTAACAAAACATTAAGTGGTTTCCTAGGAAACGTAAATTATTTTTTGGAAAATTATTTTATTCAGTTTTAGTCACATTGTACTATTTATAATATTATAAACGCCTTCTACTAAATCTCAGCAATCTAATAGTAACACACTATATTGAATACAAATCAAAAGATATCGAAACTAACAAAACATTAAGTGGTTTCCTAGAAAACGTAAATTATTCTTTGGAAAATTATTTTATTCAGTTTAAGCCACATTGTACTATTTATGATATAAGAAACGCCTTCTACTAAATCTCAGCTACCTAATAGTAACACACTATTGTTAATACAAATCAAAAGATATCGAAACTAACAAAACATTAAGTGGTTTCCTAGGAAAACGTAAATTATTCTTCGGAAAAATATTTTATTCAGTTTTAGTCTCATTGTACTATTTATGATATATAAACGCCTTCTACTAAAATCAGCAAACTAATAGTAACACCACTATAGTTAACACAATTCAAAAGATATCGAAACTAACAAAACATTATGTGGTTTCCTAGGAAACGTAAATTATTCTTTGGAAAATTATTTTATTCAGTTTTAGTCTTATTGTACTATTTATTATATATTAACGCCTTCTACTAAATCTTAGCAAACTAATAGTAACACACTATTAGTACCAACACAATTCAAAGATATCGAAAACTAAAAAACCATTAAGTAAAGGAAACAGGATTTTTCCGGACATTTGCCATCGTTAAGTGAAACAAGAAAACAGTAACACTACGTTTCGAGATCTGCAATCTGATCTCTTCTTCAGGTAAAGAACTAACCTAATACATAATTACAAACTAGGTTAAAATAAACAAATCTTACTAAAGCGTTGTGGCACGCCTGAGTCAGGAATCACAACCTACATGTTGTATGTCAACTTCACTAACACTAAAGACATGTACTTAATAAAAAAACTATACAAAACACCAATCATTAAACTAAACTACGGAATACAGGTCACAATATGTCTTCACTCGTCTACTAACCATTTACGACTGACCAGAGGGGGTAGCCAATGGTAATCGTGACGGCCGGCTAAAACAAGATGGCGGAAATACAAGGGAAGGGGAACAGGAATGGGCCCTTTCGTTATTATTGGTTCATGCGAGATGAACTTCTTAAAACCATATTGTGACTCCGCATTGGTTTATTGCAAATATCCGATCCGTTTGATACTTTTGGTATTCTCTTTAGTTCATTTTTTAGAATTGGCAACCAAAGCGGCCTAATCTCGACTGATGGTTGACTGATTGGTTGGTCTGCCAATTTAATGTATGTTGCCTCAATTAATTTCCTTTTGAAAGAAATGTGGTTCCCGATGTATTATGTGGGCTTCATCCCAATTCATATGATGGTCTTCGGACCAAACAATGGTGTGCAATTTTTGACTTTTCTGTGAGACCCTTTCTCGTGTTTTCTTTGTGTTCTTTTATCCTTATGTTTAGCGGTCTTTTTGTCTCGCCTATGTATTCCCTATTGCAGCTACATTTTATACTGTAAAACACAGTTTTTGGAATCCTGTGTGCCATTTTTTGGTTTTGTTTTTACGAGACTTTGTCTAAGAGTGTTGTGTGTTTTAAACGCGGTTCTAATGTTGTACTTTCTACCTACTCTTCTAATTTTCTCCGATAATCCCGGCACATAAGGGATTGACATAAACGCAAATTTATCACAATTCTGTTTTTCTGACTCAGGAATGATTCTTCTGGTTCGTTTGCACTTATTAATTACTAATTGAGGGTATCCATTGCTTCTGAGATCCGATTTCAATTTTCTTAAATTCTTCTTTTAGTCCATCTTTATCTGAGCACAAGCTCTTTGCTCTATCAAACAACGAGTAGGCTACTCCTTCTTTGACAGATTTTTGATGGTTGGATTGATAATTTAAATATTTTCCTGTGTGTGTTATCTTTCGAAAAAAAAAAAACAGTTGTCTTAAGGACATCCCTATCTCTTAATACACACACATCCAAAAAGGGAAGCTTGTTTTGGACTTCCACTTCCATTGTGAGGCGGGATGGAAGGAGAAATACTATTAATGTGATTCAAAAAAATTATTTAATTCAATGTCTCCATGAGAAAAAATAACAAAGGTATCATCCACATACCTCCACCAAATCTTCGGTTTGAACTGAGCTGAAGCCAAAGCTTTTCGCTCGAATTCCTCCATAAAGATATTGGCCGAAAATAGGAGACAGTGGAGAACCCATTGCCATCCCCTCATCTTGACGGTAAATTTTACCCTCTAACTCAAAATAATTGCATTGAGTGCATAGTTCTAAACAGTTCCATAATTACTGGCACGGGAAGTTTAGTTCTATCCTTTAATGTTTGGTCTTCTTTGAGACGTGATTTAATAATTCCGAGAGTTTCTGGAACTGGTACATTTGTAAATAGACTTTCGACATCAAAACTTACCAGTTTGTCAGTTTCAGTCAACTTTACGGATTTTGACTTTTCTACGAAATCCCTGGAATTTTTGATGAAAGAGTCAGTTTTTCCTACCAATGGTGTTAAGATGTCCAAGAGGACTTTAGACAATTCCCTGCAAGGTGAATCACGAGAACTAATGATGGGCCGGAGAGGGATGGTAGGTTTGTGGATTTTGGGAAGGCCATACATATGGGGGATTTTGGAGTGGTGAGGAGTTAATTTAGATCTAAATTTATCTGAAAAAAATTCTTTATGTTTTCTTAAGGTGTTTGCTACTTTGCGTTCAAATGAATCAGTCGGGTCTTTATTTAAAACTGTATATTTGCCAGTATTTAAAGTTTCCGCAATCTTTTCTTTATACGCTACTGAGTCAAGTTACCACAGTAGCGTTGCCTTTGTCGGCAGGTAAGATTTTGACCGTGTCATCTTTCCCAAGGATCGACCTGGCCTTTTTCTCCTCTATTGTTAAATTGGGTTTTGTGGGAGGAATTTTTCTGAGTAAAAGACTGGCCTCGCAGCGGAAGCGGTCACCCTGTTCCTCAGGTAACTGTGAAAACAGCCGACTCAATTCCAGTTACGAAATCCAGTGCCTTTACCGATTTTTGTGCCACAGAAAAGTTTAAACCCTTGGATAATACTGATATTTCCGCTTCATTCAGGATTTTCGAAGAGAGATTGATTACGTTTTTATTATTTGCATCCGTATTCACGTTTGCCATCCTTAGGCAAATCACATTTTTTAGGCCTAATTTTTTTCCAGTTTGGAGATTTTCTTTTTCTTATCTGTTTCAGAAACTTTTATACATCTATTTTGGATGCTTTCGAGAATGTTGTTGAATTCTGTACCGATCAGTGTTTTTTAATTCAGTTTTTTTACACTCAATTACTATTTTGGAGGAGGTATTTTTCACGATGATGATATGCAATTCTTTCTTTAAGTAAAGATTTAGAAGCAGAAGACAAAATTTTACTGGCTTTCCTACTATGAAAAGGAGTTTTTAGAGTTAACCCTATAGGCATAAGGTCTTCAACCTTACATTTATGCAAGAAAGTTAAATGATTAATGTGTTTAGTTAATTTTAAGATGCAAGCTCTCAAGGTCTTTGATTTGTTTACTGGTTCCGGGTCCGTACCGAGAATCAATTCTTTGTTTGAAGGTTATTTTTTTGACGATGGAAGGATTGTGAAGGAAACAGGATTTTTCCGGACATTTGCCATCGTTAAGTGAAAACAAGAAAACAGTAACACTACGTTTCGAGATCTGCAATCTGATCTCTTCTTCAGGTAAAGAACTAACCTAATACATAATTACAAACTAGGTTAAAATAAACAAATCTTACTAAAGCGTTGTGGCACGCCTGAGTCAGGGAATCACAACCTACATGTTGTATGTCAACTTCACTAACACTAAAGACATGTACTTAATAAAAAAAACTATACAAAACACCAATCATTAAACTAAACTACGGAATACAGGTCACAATATGTCTTCACTCGTCTACTAACCATTTACGACTGACCAGAGGGGGTAGCCAATGGTAATCGTGACGGGCCGGCCTAAAACAAGATGGCGGAAAAATACAAGGGAAGGGGAACAGGAATGGGCCCTTTCGTTATTATTGGTTCATGCGAGATGAACTTCTTAAAACCATATTGTGACTCCGCATTGGTTTATTGCAAATATCCGATCCGTTTGATACTTTTGGTATTCTCTTTAGTTCATTTTTTAGAATTGGCAACCAAAGCGGCCTAATCTCGACTGATGGTTGACTGATTGGTTGGTCTGCCAATTTAATGGTATGTTGCCTCAAATTAATTTCCTTTTGAAGAAATGTGGTTCCCGATGTATTATGTGGGCTTCATCCCAATTCATATGATGGTCTTCGGACCAACAATGGTGTGCAATTTTTGACTTTTCTGTGAGACCCTTTCTCGTGTTTTCTTTGTGTTCTTTTATCCTTATGTTTAGCGGTCTTTTTGTCTCGCCTATGTATTCCCTATTGCAGCTACATTTTATACTGTAAACACAGTTTTTGGAATCCTGTGTGCCATTTTTTGGTTTTGTTTTTACGAGACTTTGTCTAAGAGTGTTGTGTGTTTTAAACGCGGTTCTAATGTTGTACTTTCTACCTACTCTTTCTAATTTTCTCCGATAATCCCGGCACATAAGGGATTGACATAAACGCAAATTTATCACAATTCTGTTTTTCTGACTCAGGAATGATTCTTCTGGTTCGTTTGCACTTATTAATTACTAATTGAGGGTATCCATTGCTTCTGAGATCCGATTCAATTTTCTTAAATTCTTCTTTTAGTCCATCTTTATCTGAGCACAAGCTCTTTGCTCTATCAAACAACGAGTAGGCTACTCCTTCTTTGACAGATTTTTGATGGTTGGATTGATAATTTAAATATTTTCCTGTGTGTGTTATCTTTCGAAAAAACAGTTGTCTTAAGGACATCCCTATCTCTTAATACACACACATCCAAAAAAGGGAAGCTTGTTTTGGACTTCCACTTCCATTGTGAGGCGGATGGAAGGAGAAATACTATTAATGTGATTCAAAAAATTATTTAATTCAATGTCTCCATGAGAAAAAATAACAAAGGTATCATCCACATACCTCCACCAAATCTTCGGTTTGAACTGAGCTGAAGCCAAAGCTTTTCGCTCGAATTCCTCCATAAAGATATTGGCGAAAAATAGGAGACAGTGGAGAACCCATTGCCATCCCCTCATCTTGACGGTTAAATTTTACCCTCTAACTCAAAATAATTGCATTGAGTGCATAGTTCTAACAGTTCCATAATTACTGGCACGGGAAGTTTAGTTCTATCCTTTAATGTTTGGTCTTCTTTGAGACGTGATTTAATAATTCCGAGAGTTTCTGGAACTGGTACATTTGTAAATAGACTTTTCGACATCAAAACTTACCAGTTTGTCAGTTTTCAGTCAACTTTACGGATTTTGACTTTTCTACGAAATCCCTGGAATTTTTGATGAAAGAGTCAGTTTTTCCTACCAATGGTGTTAAGATGTCCAAGAGGACTTTAGACAATTCCCTGCAAGGTGAATCACGAGAACTAATGATGGCCCGGAGAGGGATGGTAGGTTTGTGGATTTTGGGAAGGCCATACATATGGGGGATTTTGGAGTGGTGAGGAGTTAATTTAGATCTAAATTTATCTGAAAAAAATTCTTTATGTTTTCTTAAGGTGTTTGCTACTTTGCGTTCAAATGAATCAGTCGGGGTCTTTATTTAAAACTGTATATTTGCCAGTATTTAAAGTTTCCGCAATCTTTTCTTTATACGCTACTGAGTCAAGTACCACAGTAGCGTTGCCTTTGTCGGCAGGTAAGATTTTGACCGTTGTCATCTTTCCCAAGGATCGACCTGGCCTTTTTCTCCTCTATTGTTAAAATTGGGTTTTGTGGGAGGAATTTTTCTGAGTAAAAGGACTGGCCCTCGCAGCGGAAGCGGTCACCCTGTTCCTCAGGTAACTGTGAAACAGCCGACTCAATTCCAGTTACGAAATCCAGTGCCTTTACCGATTTTTGTGCCACAGAAAAGTTTAAACCCTTGGATAATACTGATGATATTTCCGCTTCATTCAGGATTTTCGAAGAGAGATTGATTACGTTTTTATTATTTGCATCCGTATTCACGTTGCCATCCTTAGGCAAATCACATTTTTTAGGCCTAATTTTTTCCAGTTTGGAGATTTTCTTTTTCTTATCTGTTTCAGAAACTTTTATACATCTATTTTGGATGCTTTCGAGAATGTTGTTGAATTCTGTACCGATCAGTGTTTTTAATTCAGTTTTTTTACACTCAATACTATTTTGGAGGAGGTATTTTTCACGATGATGATATGCAATTCTTTCTTTAAGTAAAGATTTAGAAGCAGAAGACAAAATTTTACTGGCTTTCCTACTATGAAAAGGAGTTTTTTAGAGTTAAACCCTATAGGCATAAGGTCTTCAACCTTACATTTATGCAAGAAAGTTAAATGATTAATGTGTTTAGTTAATTTAAGATGCAAGCTCTCAAGGTCTTTGATTTGTTTACTGGTTCCGGGTCCGTACCGAGAATCAATTTCTTTGTTTGAAGGTTATTTTTGACGATGGAAGGATTGTGAAGGAAACAGGATTTTTCCGGACATTTGCCATCGTTAAGTGAAACAAGAAAACAGTAACACTACGTTTCGAGATCTGCAATCTGATCTCTTCTTCAGGTAAAGAACTAACCTAATACATAATTACAAACTAGGTTAAAATAAACAAATCTTACTAAAGCGTTGTGGCACGCCTGAGTCAGGAATCACAACCTACATGTTGTATGTCAACTTCACTAACACTAAAGACATGTACTTAATAAAAAAACTATACAAAACACCAATCATTAAACTAAACTACGGAATACAGGTCACAATATGTCTTCACTCGTCTACTAACCATTTACGACTGACCAGAGGGGGTAGCCAATGGTAATCGTGACGGCCGGCTCTAAAACAAGATGGCGGAAATACAAGGGAAGGGGAACAGGAATGGGCCCTTTCGTTATTATTGGTTCATGCGAGATGAACTTCTTAAAACCATATTGTGACTCCGCATTGGTTTATTGCAAATATCCGATCCGTTTGATACTTTTGGTATTCTCTTTAGTTCATTTTTTAGAATTGGCAACCAAAGCGGCCTAATCTCGACTGATGGTTGACTGATTGGTTGGTCTGCCAATTTAATGTATGTTGCCTCAATTAATTTCCTTTTGAAGAAATGTGGTTCCCGATGTATTATGTGGGCTTCATCCCAATTCATATGATGGTCTTCGGACCAACAATGGTGTGCAATTTTTGACTTTTCTGTGAGACCCTTTCTCGTGTTTTCTTTGTGTTCTTTTATCCTTATGTTTAGCGGTCTTTTTGTCTCGCCTATGTATTCCCTATTGCAGCTACATTTTATACTGTAAACACAGTTTTTGGAATCCTGTGTGCCATTTTTTTTTTTGGTTTTGTTTTTACGAGACTTTGTCTAAGAGTGTTGTGTGTTTTTAAACGCGGTTCTAATGTTGTACTTTTCTACCTACTCTTCTAATTTTCTCCGATAATCCCGGCACATAAGGGATTGACATAAACGCAAAATTTATCACAATTCTGTTTTTCTGACTCAGGAATGATTCTTCTGGTTCGTTTGCACTTATTAATTACTAATTGAGGGTATCCATTGCTTCTGAGATCCGATTCAATTTTCTTAAATTCTTCTTTTAGTCCATCTTTATCTGAGCACAAGCTCTTTTGCTCTATCAAACAACGAGTAGGCTACTCCTTTTTTGACAGATTTTTGATGGTTGGATTGATAATTTAAATATTTTCCTGTGTGTGTTATCTTTCGAAAAACAGTTGTCTTAAGGACATCCCTATCTCTTAATACACACACATCCAAAAAGGGAAGCTTGTTTTGGACTTCCACTTCCATTGTGAGGCGGATGGGAAGGAGAAATACTATTAATGTGATTCAAAAAATTATTTAATTCAATGTCTCCATGAGAAAAAAATAACAAAGGTATCATCCACATACCTCCACCAAATCTTCGGTTTGAACTGAGCTGAAGCCAAAGCTTTTCGCTCGAATTCCTCCATAAAGATATTGGCGAAAATAGGAGACAGTGGAGAGAACCCATTGCCATCCCCTCATCTTGACGGTAAATTTTACCCTCTAACTCAAAATAATTGCATTGAGTGCATAGTTCTAACAGTTCCATAATTACTGGCACGGGAAGTTTAGTTCTATCCTTTAATGTTTGGTCTTCTTTGAGACGTGATTTAATAATTCCGAGAGTTTCTGGAAACTGGTTACATTTGTAAATAGACTTTTCGACATCAAAACTTACCAGTTTGTCAGTTTCAGTCAAACTTTACGGATTTTGACTTTTCTTCTAACGAAATCCCTGGAATTTTTGATGAAAGAGTCAGTTTTTCCTACCAATGGTGTTAAGATGTCCAAGAGGACTTTAGACAATTCCCTGCAAGGTGAATCACGAGAACTAATGATGGCCCGGAGAGGGAATGGTAGGTTTGTGGATTTTGGGAAGGCCATACATATGGGGGATTTTGGAGTGGTGAGGAGTTAATTTAGATCTAAATTTATCTGAAAAAAAAATCTTTATGTTTTCTTAAGGTGTTTGCTACTTTGCGTTCAAATGAATCAGTCGGGTCTTTATTTAAAACTGTATATTTGCCAGTATTTAAAAGTTTCCGCAATCTTTTCTTTATACGCTACTGAGTCAAGTACCACAGTAGCGTTGCCTTTGTCGGCAGGTAAGATTTTGACCGTGTCATCTTTCCCAAGGATCGGACCTGGCCTTTTTCTCCTCTATTGTTAAATTGGGTTTTGTGGGAGGAATTTTTCTGAGTTAAAAGACTGGCCTCGCAGCGGAAGCGGTCACCCTGTTCCTCAGGTAAACTGTGAAACAGCCGACTCAATTCCAGTTACGAAATCCAGTGCCTTTACCGATTTTTGTGCCACAGAAAAGTTTAAACCCTTGGATAATACTGATATTTCCGCTTCATTCAGGATTTTCGAAGAGAGATTGATTACGTTTTTATTATTTGCATCCGTATTCACGTTGCCATCCTTAGGCAAATCACATTTTTTAGGCCTAATTTTTTCCAGTTTGGAGATTTTCTTTTTCTTATCTGTTTCAGAAACTTTTATACATCTATTTTGGATGCTTTCGAGAATGTTGTTGAATTCTGTACCGATCAGTGTTTTTAATTCAGTTTTTTTTACACTCAATACTATTTTGGAGGAGGTATTTTTCACGATGATGATATGCAATTCTTTCTTTAAGTAAAGATTTAGAAGCAGAAGACAAAATTTTACTGGCTTTCCCTACTATGAAAAGGAGTTTTTAGAGTTAACCCTATAGGCATAAGGTCTTCAACCTTACATTTATGGCAAGAAGAAAGTTAAATGATTAATGTGTTTAGTTAATTTAAGATGCAAGCTCTCAAGGTCTTTGATTTGTTTACTGGTTTCCGGGTCCGTACCGAGAATCAATTCTTTGTTTGAAGGTTATTTTTGACGATGGAAGGATTGTGAAGGAAACAGGATTTTTCCGGACATTTGCCATCGTTAAGTGAAACAAGAAAAACAGTAACACTACGTTTCGAGATCTGCAATCTGATCTCTTCTTCAGGTAAAGAACTAACCTAATACATAATTACAAACTAGGTTAAAATAAACAAATCTTACTAAAGCGTTGTGGCACGCCTGAGTCAGGAATCACAACCTACATGTTGTATGTCAACTTCACTAACACTAAAGACATGTACTTAATAAAAAAACTATACAAAACACCAATCATTAAACTAAACTACGGAATACAGGTCACAATATGTCTTCACTCGTCTACTAACCATTTACGACTGACCAGAGGGGGTAGCCAATGGTAATCGTGACGGCCGGCTAAAACAAGATGGCGGAAATACAAGGGAAGGGGAACAGGAATGGGCCCTTTCGTTATTATTGGTTCATGCGAGATGAACTTCTTAAAAACCATATTGTGACTCCGCATTGGTTTATTGCAAATATCCGATCCGTTTGATACTTTTGGTATTCTCTTTAGTTCATTTTTTTAGAATTGGCAACCAAAGCGGCCTAATCTCGACTGATGGTTGACTGATTGGTTGGTCTGCCAATTTTAATGTATGTTGCCTCAATTAATTTCCTTTTGAAGAAATGTGGTTCCCGATGTATTATGTGGGCTTCATCCCAATTCATATGATGGTCTTCGGACCAACAATGGTGTTGCAATTTTTGACTTTTCTGTGAGACCCTTTCTCGTGTTTTCTTTGTGTTCTTTTATCCTTATGTTTAGCGGTCTTTTTGTCTCGCCTATGTATTCCCTATTGCAGCTACATTTTTATACTGTAAACACAGTTTTTGGAATCCTGTGTGCCATTTTTTTGGTTTTGTTTTTACGAGACTTTGTCTAAGAGTGTTGTGTGTTTTTAAACGCGGTTCTAATGTTGTACTTTCTACCTACTCTTCTAATTTTCTCCGATAGATCCCGGCACATTAAGGGATTGACATAAACGCAAATTTATCACAATTCTGTTTTTCTGACTCAGGAATGATTCTTCTGGTTCGTTTGCACTTATTAATTACTAATTGAGGGTATCCATTGCTTCTGAGATCCGATTCAATTTTCTTAAATTCTTCTTTTAGTTCCATCTTTATCTGAGCACAAGCTCTTTGCTCTATCAAACAACGAGTAGGCTACTCCTTCTTTGACCAGATTTTTGATGGTTGGATTGATAATTTAAATGTAGACGAGGAAGACATATTGTGACCTGTATTCCGTAGTTTAGTTTAATGATTGGTGTTTTGTATAGTTTTTTATTAAGTACATGTCTTTAGTGTTAGTGAAGTTGACATACAACATGTAGGTTGTGATTCCTGACTCAGGCGTGCCACAACGCTTTAGTAAGATTTGTTTATTTTAACCTAGTTTGTAATTATGTATTAGGTTAGTTCTTTACCTGAAGAAAGAGATCAGATTGCAGATCTCGAAACGTAGTGTTACTGTTTTTCTTGTTTCACTTAAACGATGGCAAATGGTCCGGAAAAATCCTGTTTCCTTCACAATCCTTCCATCGTCATAAAATAACCTTCAAACAAAGAACCATTAAGTAGTTTTCCTATAAAAACGTTAATTATTTTTTAAAAATATTTGTTATTTAGTTTTTAGTCACATTGTACTATTTATGTATATTAAACGCCTTCTACTAAATTTCAGCAAACTAATAGTAACACACTATAGTACCAACACAATTCAAAAGATATCGAAACTAACAAAACATTATGTGGTTTCCTAGGAAACGTAAATTATTCTTTGGAAAATTATTTTGTTCAGTTTAAGCAACATTGTACTATATATGATACATTAAACGCCTTCTACTAAATCCCAGCTACCTAATAGTAACACACACTATAGTTAATACAAATCAAAAGATTTCGAAACTAACAAAACATTAAGTGGTTTCCTACGAAACGTAAATTATTCTTTCGAAAATTATTTTATACAGTTTTAGTCACATTGTACTATTTATGTATATTAAACGCCTTCTATTAAATTTCAGCAAAACTAAGAGTAACATACTATAGTTAATACAAATCAAAAGATATCGAAAACTAACAAAACAATAAGTTGTTTCTTAGGAATCGTAAATTATTTTTTGGAAAATTATTTTACTCAGCTTTAGACACATTGTACTATTTATAATATTATAAACGTCTTCAAATAAGTCTCAGCTACCAAATAGTAACACACTATAGTTAATACAAATCAAAAGATTTCGAAACTAACAAAACCTTAGGTTGTTTACTAGGAAACGTAAATTATACTTTGGAAAATTATTTTATTCAGTTTTAGTCTTATTGTACTATTTATAATATTATAAACGTCTTCTACTAAATCTCAGCAATCTAATAGTACCACACTATATTGAATACAAATCAAAAGATATCGAAACTAACAAAACATTAAGTGGTTTCATAGAAAACGTAAATTATTCTTTGGAAAATTATTTTATTCAGTTTAAGCCACATTGTACTATTTATGATATAAGAAACGCCTTCTACTAAATCTCAGCTACCAAATAGTAACACACTATTGTTAATACAAATCAAAAGATATCGAAAACTAACAAAACATTAAGTGGTTTCCTATGAAACGTAAATTATTCTTTAAAAATTATTTTATTCAGTTTTAGTCACATTGTACTATTTATGTATATTAAACGCCTTCTATTAAATTTCAGCAAACTAAGAGTAACATACTATAGTTAATACAAATCAAAAGATATCGAAACTAACAAAACAATAAGTTGTTTCTTAGGAATCGTAAATTATTTTTTGGAAAATTATTTTATTCAGCTTTAGACACATTGTACTATTTATAATATTATAAACGTCTTCTACTAAATCTCAGCAATCTAATAGTACCACACTATATTGAATACAAATCAAAAGATATCGAAACTAACAAAACATTAAGTGGTTTCATAGAAAACGTAAATTATTCTTTGGAAAATTATTTTATTCAGTTTAAGCCACATTGTACTATTTATGATATAAGAAACGCCTTCTACTAAATCTCAGCTACCAAATAGTAACACACTATTGTTAATAAAAATCAAAAGATATCGAAACTAACAAAACATTAAGTGGTTTCCTATGAAAACGTAAATTATTTTTAAAAATTATTTTATTCAGTTTTAGTCACATTGTACTATTTATGTATATTAAACGCCTTCTACTAAATCTCAGCAAAACTAATAGTAACATACTATAGTTATTACAAATCAAAAGATATTGAAAATAACAAAACATTAAGCGGTTTCCTAGGAAACGTAAATTATTCTTTGAAAAAATATTTTATTCAGTTTTAGTCTCATTGTACTATTTTTGATAAATAAACGCCTTCTACTAAAATCAGCAAACTAATAGTAAACACATTAGTTAACACAATTCAAAAGATATCGAAACTAAAAAAACATTATGTGGTTTCCTAGGAAACGTTAATTATTCTTTGGAAAATTATTTTATTCAGTTTTAGTGATATTGTACTATTTATTATATATTAACGCCTTCTACTAAATCTTAGCAAACTAATAGTAACACACTATAGTACCAACACAATTCAAAGATATCGAAACTAACAAAACATTAAGTAGTTTCCTATAAAACGTTAATTATTTTTGAAAAATATTTTTTATTTAGTTTTAGTCACATTGTACTATTTATGTCATATTGAAAGCCTTCTACTAAATCTCAGCAACCTTAATAGTAACATACTATAGTTAATACAAATCAATAGATATCGAAAATAACAAAACAATAAGTGGTTTCCTAGGAATCGTAAATTATTTTTTGGAAAATTATTTTACTCAGCTTTAGTCACATTGTACTATTTATAATATTATAAACGTCTTCTACTAAATCTCAGCTAAACTAATAGTAACACACTATAGTTAATACAAATTAAAACATAATAAAACTAACAAAACATTATGTGGTTTCCTAGGAAACGTAAATTATTTTTAGGAAAATTATTTTATTCTGTTTTAGTCACATTGTACTATTTATGTATATTACACGCCTTCTACTAAATCTCACCAATCCAATAGTAACACACTATAGTTAATTACAAATCAAAAGATATCGAAACTATTAAAACATTAAGTGGTTTCCTAGGAAACGTAAATTAATCTTTGGAAAATTATTTTATTCAGTTTAAGCCACATTGTACTATGTATGGTACAAGAAACGCCTTCTACTAAATCTCAGCAAACTAATAGTAACACACTATAGTACCAACACAATTCAAAAGAAACCGAAACTAACAAAACATTATGTGGTTTCCTAGGAAAAGTGAATTATTCTTTGGAAAATTATTTTTATTCAGTTTTAGTCATATTGTACTATTTATTATATATTAACGCCTTCTACTAAATCTTAGCAAAACTAATAGTAACACACTATAGTACCAACACAATTCAATGATATCGAAAACTAACAAAACATTAAGTAGTTTCCTATAAAACGTTAATTATTTTTGAAAAAATATTTTTTATTTAGTTTTAGTCACATTGTACTAATTATGTCATATTAAAACGCCTTCTACTAAATTTCAGCAAACTAATAGTAACACACTATAGTTAATACAAATAAAAAAAACGAAACTAACAAAACATTAAGTGGTTTCCTAGGAAACTTAAATTATTCTTTGGAAAATTTTTTTATTCGGTTTTAGTCACATTGTACTATTTATGTATATTAAACGCCTTCTACTAAATTTCAGCAAACTAAGAGTAACATACTATAGTTAATACAAATCAAAAGATATCGAAACTAACAAAACAATAAGTTGTTTCTTAGGAATTCGTAAATTATTTTTTGGAAAATTATTTTACTCAGCTTTAGACACATTGTACTATTTATAATTATTATAAACGTCTTCAAATAAGTCTCAGCTACCAAATAGTAACACACTATAGTTAATACAAATCAAAAGATTTCGAAACTAACAAAACCTTAGGTTGTTTACTAGGAAACGTAAATTATACTTTGGAAAATTATTTTATTCAGTTTTAGTCTTATTGTACTATTTATTATATATTAACGCCTTCTACTAAATCTCAGCAAACTAATACTAACACACTATAGTACAAAACACAATTCAAAAGATATCGAAACTAACAAAAACATTAAGTGGTTTCCTAGGAAACGTAAATTATTTTTTGGAAAATTATTTTATTCAGTTTTAGTCACATTGTACTATTTATTAAATATTAAACGCCTTCTACTAAATCTCAGTTACCTAATAGTAACACACTATAGTTAATACAAATCAAAAGATATAAAAACTAACAAAAACATTATGTGGTTTCCTAGGAAACGTAAAATTATTCTTTGAAATTTATTTTATGCTGTTTTAGTCATATTGTACTATTTATGTATATTAAACGCCTTCTACCAAATCTCAGCAAACTAATAGTAACACACTGTAGTTTAAACAAATACAAAGATATCGAAACATTAAGTGGTTTCCTAGGAAAAGTAAATTATTCTTTGGAAAAAAAATTTTATTCAGATATAGTCACATTGTATTAAATATATTAAACGCCTTTGACTAAATCTCAGCTACCTAAAAGTAACACACTATAGTTAATACAAATCAAAAGATATTAAAACTAACAAAACATTATGTGGTTTTCTAGGAAACGTAAATTATTCTTTGGAAAATTATTTTATTCAGTTTTAGTCTTTTTGTACTATTTATTAAATATTAACGCCTTCTACTAAATCTCAGCAAACTAATAGTAACACACTATAGTACCAACACAATTCAAAAGATATCGAAACTAACAAAACATTAAGTGGTTTCCTAGGAAAACGTAAATTATTTTTGAGAAATTTTTTTTATTTAGTTTTAGTCACATTGTACTATTTATGTCATTTTAAAAGCCTTCTACTTAATCTCAGCAAACGAATAGTAACACACTATAGTATATACAAATCAAAAGATATCGAAACTAACAAAACATTAAGTGGTTTAATAGGAAACGTAAATTATTCTTTGGAAATTTATTTTATTCAGTTTTTAGTCTTATTGTACTATTAATTACATAATTACGCCTTCTACTAAATCTCAGCAAACTAATAGTAACACACTATAGTACCAACACAATTCAAAAGATAACGAAACTAACAAAACATTAAGTGGTTTCCTAGGAAACGTAAATTATTCTTTGGAAATTTATTTTATTCAGTTTTAGTCACGTTGTACTATTTAGAGTATATTAAAACGCCTTCTACTAAATCTCAGCAAACTAATAGTAACACACTATAGTTAATACAAATCAAAAGATATCGAAACTAACAAAACATTAAGTGGTTTCCTATGCAACGTAAATTATTCTTTGGAAAATTATTTTATTCAGTTTTAATCATATTGTACTATTTATTATATATTAACGCCTTCTACTAAATCTCAGCAAACTAATAGTAACACACTATAGTACCAACACAATTCAAAAGTATCGAATAAAATAAATTTCCAAAGAATAATTTACGTTTCCTAGGAAACCACTTAATGTTTTGTTAGTTTCGTTATCTTTTGAATTGTGTTGGTACTATAGTGTGTTACTATTAGTTTGCTGAGATTTAGTAGAAGGCGTTTAATTATGTACATAAATAGTACAATAAGACTAAAACTGAATAAAATAAATTTCCAAAGAATAATTTACGTTTCCTAGTAAACCACTTAATGTTTTGTTAGTTTCGATATCTTTTGATTTGTATTAACTATAGTGTGTTACTATTAGTTTGCTGAGATTTAGTAGAAGGCTTTTAATATGACATAAATAGTACAATGTGACTAAAACTAAATAAAAAAAAATTTCTCAAAAATAATTTACGTTTCCTAGGAAACCACTTAATGTTTTGTTAGTTTCGATATCTTTTGAATTGTGTTGGTACTATAGTGTGTTACTATTAGTTTGCTGAAATTTAGTAGAATGCGTTTAATATTTAATAAATAGTACAAAAAGACTAAAACTGAATAAAATAATTTTCCAAAGAATAATTTACGTTTCCTAGGAAACCACATAATGTTTTGTTAGTTTTAATATCTTTTGATTTGTATTAACTATAGTGTGTTACTATTAGTTTGCTGAGATTTAGTAGTAGGCTTTTAATATGACATAAATAGTACAATGTGACTAAAACTGAATAAAAAAATTTCTCAAAGAATAATTTACGTTTCCTAGGAAACCACTTAATGTTTTGTTAGTTTCGATATCTTTTGAATTGTGTTGGTACTATAGTGTGTTACTATTAGTTTGCTGAGATTTAGTAGAAGGCGTTAATATTTAATAAATAGTACAAAAAGACTAAAAAAAACTGAATAAAATAATTTTCCAAAGAATAATTTTACGTTTCCTAGGAAACCACATAATGTTTTGTTAGTTTTAATATCTTTTGATTTGTATTAACTATAGTGTGTTACTATTAGTTTGCTGAGATTTAGTAGAAGGCTTTTAATATGACATAAATAGTACAATGTGACTAAAACTGAATAAAAAAATTTCTCAAAAATAATTTACGTTTCCTAGGAAACCACTTAATGTTTTGTTAGTTTCGAAATCTTTTGATTTGTATTAAACTATAGTATGTTACTATTAGTTTGCTGAAATTTAGTAGAAGGCGTTTAATATACATAAATAGTACAATGTGACTAAAACTGTATAAAATAATTTTCGAAAGAATAATTTACGTTTCGTAGGAAACCACTTAATGTTTTGTTAGTTTCGAAATCTTTTTGATTTGTATTAACTATAGTGTGTTACTATTAGGTAGCTGAGATTTAGTAGAAGGCGTTTAATGTATTCATATATAGTACAATGTTGCTTAAACTGAATAAAATAATTTTCCAAAGAATAATTTACGTTTCCTACGAAACCACTTAATGTTTTGTTAGTTTCGATATCTTTTCAATTGTGTTGGTACTATAGTGTGTTACTATTAGTTTGCTGAAATTTAGTAGAAGGCGTTTAATATTTACATAAATAGTACAATGTGACTAAAACTGAATAAAATAATTTTCCAAAAAATAATTTACGTTTCCTAGGAAACCACTTAATGTTTTGTTAGTTTCGATATCTTTTGAATTGTGTTTGTACTATAGTGTGTTACTATTAGTTTGCTGAGATTTAGTAGAAGGCGTTAATATATAATAAATAGTACAATGTGACTAAAACTGAATAAAATAATTTTCCAAAGAATAATTTACGTTTCCTAGTAAACCACTTAATGTTTTGTTAGTTTCGATATCTTTTGATTTGTATTAACTATAGTGTGTTACTATTAGTTTGCTGAGATTTAGTAGAAGACGTTTAATATTATAAATAGTACAATGTGACTAAAACTGAATAAAATAATTTTCCAAAAAATAATTTACGTTTCCTAGGAAACCATTTAATGTTTTGTTAGTTTCGATATCTTTTGATTTGTATTAACTATAGTGTGTTACTATTAGTTTGCTGAGATTTAGTAGAAGGCGTTTAATATACATAAATAGTACAATGTGACTAAAACTGAATAAAATAATTTTCCAAAGAATAATTTACGTTTCCTAGGAAACCACTTAATGTTTTGTTAGTTTTTCGAATATCTTTTAATTTGTATTAACTATAGTGTGTTTACTATTAGGTAGCTGAGATTTAGTAGAAGGCGTTTAATGTATCATATATAGTACAATGTGGCTTAAACTGAATAAAATAAATTTTCCAAAGAATAATTTACGTTTCCTAGGAAACCACTTAATGTTTTGTTAGTTTCGATATCTTTTGATTTGTATTAACTATAGTGTGTTACTATTAGGTAGCTGAGATTTAGTAGAAGGCGTTTAATATATCATAAATAGTACAATGTAGCTAAAACTGAATAAAATAAATTTTCCAAAGAATAATTTACGTTTCCTAGGAAACCACTTAATGTTTTGTTAGTTTCGATATCTTTTGAATTGTGTTGGTACTATAGTGTGTTACTATTAGTTTGCTGAGATTTAGTAGAAGGCGTTTAATATTTAATAAATAGTACAATGTGACTAAAACTGAATAAAATAATTTTCCAAAAAATAATTTACGTTTCCTAGGAAACCACTTAATGTTTTGTTAGTTTCGATATCTTTTGATTTGTATTAACTATAGTGTGTTACTATTAGTTTGCTGAGATTTAGTAGAAGGCGTTTAATATATAATAAATAGTACAATGTGACTAAAACTGAATAAAATAATTTTCCAAAGAATAATTTACGTTTCCTAGGAAACCACTTAATGTTTTGTTAGTTTCGATATCTTTTGATTTGTATTAACTATAGTGTGTTACTATTAGTTTGCTGAGATTTAGTAGAAGGCGTTTATAATATACATAAATAGTACAATGTGACTAAAACTGAATAAAAATAATTTTCCAAAGAAATAATTTACGTTTCCTAGGAAACCACTTAAATTGTTTTGTTAGTTTCGATATCTTTTGATTTGTATTAACTATAGTGTGTTACTATTAGTTTGCTGAGAATTTAATAGAAGGCGTTTAATATACATAAATAGTACAATGTGACTAAAACTGAATAAAATAATTTTCCAAAGAATAATTTACGTTTCCTAGGAAACCACTTAATGTTTTGTTAGTTTCGATATCTTTTGATTTGTATTAACTATAGTGTGTTACTATTAGGTAGCTGGGATTTAGTAGAAGGCGTTTAATGTATCATATAAATAGTACAATGTGACTTAAACTGAACAAAATAAATTTTCCAAAGAATAATTTACGTTTCCTAGTAAACCACTTAATGTTTTGTTAGTTTCGATATCTTTTGATTTGTATTAACTATAGTGTGTTACTATTAGGTAGCTGAGATTTAGTAGAAGGCGTTTATTGTATCATATATAGTACAATGTAGCTAAAACTGAATAAAATAATTTCCAAAGAATAATTTACGTTTCCTAGGAAACCACTTAATGTTTTGTTAGTTTCGATATCTTTTGAATTTGTGTTGGTACTATAGTGTGTTACTATTAGTTTGCTGAGATTTAGTAGAAGGCGTTTAATATATTAATAAATAGTACAATGTGACTAAAACTGAATAAAATAATTTTCCAAAGAATAATTTACGTTTCCTAGGAAACCACTTAATGTTTTGTTAGTTTCGATATCTTTTGAATTGTGTTTGTACTATAGTGTGTTACTATTAGTTAGCTGAGATTTAGTAGAAGGCGTTTAATATATAATAAATAGTACAATGTGACTAAAACTGAATAAAATAATTTTCCAAAGAATAATTTACGTTTCCTAGTAAACCACTTAATGTTTTGTTAGTTTCGATATCTTTTGATTTGTATTAACTATAGTGTGTTACTATTAGATTGCTGAGATTTAGTAGAAGGCGTTTATAATATAATAAATAGTACAATGTGACTAAAACTGAATAAAATAATTTTCCAAAAAATAATTTACGTTTCCTAAGAAACCACTTAATGTTTTGTTAGTTTCGATATCTTTTGATTTGTATTAACTATAGTGTGTTACTATTAGTTTGCTGAGATTTAGTAGAAGGCGTTTTAATATACATAAATAGTACAATGTGACTAAAACTGAATAAAATAATTTTCCAAAGAAATAATTTACGTTTCCCTAGGAAACCACTTAATGTTTTGTTAGTTTCGATATCTTTTAATTTGTATTAACTATAGTGTGTTACTATTAGTTAGCTGAGATTTAGTAGAAGGCGTTTAATGTATACATAAATAGTACAATGTGACTAAAACTGAATAAAATAAATTTTCCAAAGAATAATTTACGTTTCCTAGGAAACCACTTAATGTTTTGTTAGTTTCGATATCTTTTGATTTGTATTAACTATAGTATGTTACTATTAGTTTGCTGAGATTTTAGTAGAAGGCGTTTAATATGACATAAATAGTACAATGTGACTAAAACTGAATAAAATAATTTTCCAAAGAATAATTTACGTTTTCCTAGGAAACCACTTAATGTTTTGTTAGTTTCGATATCTTTTGATTTGTATTAACTATAGTGTGTTTACTATTAGTTTGCTGAGATTTAGTAGAAGGCGTTTAATATATTACATAAATAGTACAATGTGACTAAAACTGAATAAAATAATTTTCCCAAAGAAATAATTTACGTTTCCTAGGAAACCACTTAATGTTTTGTTAGTTTCGATATCTTTTGATTTGTATTAACTATTGTGTGTTACTATTAGTTAGCTGAGATTTAGTAGAAGACGTTTTATAATATTATAAATAGTACAATGTGACTAAAACTGAATAAAATAATTTTCCAAAGAATAATTTACGTTTCCTAGGAAACCACTTAATGTTTTGTTAGTTTCGATATCTTTTGATTTGTATTCACTATAGTGTGTTTACTATTAGTTTGCTGAGATTTAGTAGAAGGCGTTTAATATATCATAAATAGTACAATGTGACTAAAAACTGAATAAAATAATTTTCCAAAGAATAATTTACGTTTCCTAGGTAAAACCACTTAATGTTTTGTTAGTTTCGATATCTTTTGAATTGTGTTGGTACTATAGTGTGTTACTATTAGTTTGCTGAGATTTAGTAGAAGGCGTTAATATAATAAATAGTACAATAAGACTAAAACTGAATAAAATAAATTTCCAAAGAATAATTTACGTTTCCTAGGAAACCACTTAATGTTTTGTTAGTTTTTGATATCTTTTGATTTGTATTAACTATAGTGTGTTACTATTAGGTAGCTGAGATTTAGTAGAAGGCGTTTTAATATATAATAAATAGTACAATGTGACTAAAACTGAATAAAATAATTTTCCAAAGAATAATTTACGTTTCCTAGGAAACCACTTAATGTTTTGTTAGTTTCGATATCTTTTGAATTTGTATTAACTATAGTGTGTTACTATTAGGTAGCTGAGATTTAGTAGAAGGCGTTTAATATATCATAAATAGTACAATGTGATGACTTAAAACTGAATAAAATAATTTTCCAAAGAATAATTTACGTTTCCTAGGAAACCACTTAATGTTTTGTTAGTTTCGATATCTTTTGATTTGTATTAACTATAGTGTGTTACTATTAGGTAGCTGAGATTTAGTAGAAGGCGTTTAATATGACATAAATAGTACAATGTGACTAAAACTGAATAAAATAATTTTCCAAAGAATAATTTACGTTTCCTAGGAAACCACTTAATGTTTTGTTAGTTTCGATATCTTTTGATTTGTATTAACTATAGTGTGTTACTATTAGTTTGCTGAGATTTAGTAGAAGGCGTTTAATATACATAAATAGTACAATGTGACTAAAACTGAATAAA
This sequence comes from Homalodisca vitripennis, assembly GCF_021130785.1. Classification (NCBI taxonomy): domain Eukaryota; kingdom Metazoa; phylum Arthropoda; class Insecta; order Hemiptera; family Cicadellidae; genus Homalodisca; species Homalodisca vitripennis. The sequence goes on along the minus strand of NW_025777548.1, from coordinate 1,559 downwards.
ATAATTTTCCAAAGAATAATTTACGTTTCCTAGGAAACCACTTAATGTTTTGTTAGTTTCGATATATCTTTTGATTTGTATTAACTATAGTGTGTTACTATTAGGTAGCTGAGATTTAGTAGAAGGCGTTTAATGTATCATATATAGTACAATGTGACTAAAAACTGAATAAAATAATTTTCCAAAGAATAATTTACGTTTCCTAGGAAACCACTTAATGTTTTGTTAGTTTCGATATCTTTTGATTTGTATTGGTACTATAGTGTGTTACTATTAGTTTGCTGAGATTTAGTAGAAGGCGTTTAATATACATAAATAGTACAATGTGACTAAAACTGAATAAAATAATTTTCCAAAGAATAATTTACGTTTCCTAGGAAACCACTTAATGTTTTGTTAGTTTCGATATCTTTTGATTTGTATTAACTATAGTGTGTTACTATTAGGTAGCTGAGATTTAGTAGAAGGCGTTTAATATATCATAAATAGTTACAATGTGACTAAAACTGAATAAAATAATTTTCCAAAGAATAATTTACGTTTCCTAGGAAACCACTTAATGTTTTGTTAGTTTCGATATCTTTTGATTTGTATTAACTATAGTGTGTTACTATTAGTTTGCTGAGATTTTAGTAGAGAAGGCGTTTAATATATCATAAATAGTACAATGTGACTAAAACTGAATAAAATAATTTTCCAAAGAATAATTTACGTTTCCTAGGAAAACCACTTAATGTTTTGTTAGTTTCGATATCTTTTGATTTGTATTAACTATAGTGTGTTACTATTAGTTTGCTTGAGATTTTTAGAAATTGGCGTTTAATATACATAAATTGTACAATATGACTAAAACTGAATAAAATAATTTTCCCAAAGAATAATTTTACGTTTCCTAGGAAACCACTTAATGTTTTGTTAGTTTCGATATCTTTTGATTTGTATTAACGTATAGTGTGTTACTATTAGTTTGCTGAGATTTAGTAGAAGGCGTTTAATTATACATAAATAGTACAATGTGACTTAAAACTGAATAAAATAATTTTCCAAAGAATAATTTACGTTTCCTAGGAAACCACTTAATGTTTTGTTAGTTTCGATATCTTTTTGATTTGTATTAACTATAGTGTGTTACTATTAGTTTGCTGAGATTTAGTAGAAGGCGTTTAATATGACATAAATAGTACAATGTGACTAAAATTGAATAAAATAATTTTCAAAAAATAATTTACGTTTCATAGGAAAACCACTTAATGTTTTGTTTAGTTTCGATATCTTTTGATTTGTATTAACTATAGTGTGTTACTATTAGTTTGCTGAGATTTAGTAGAATGGCGTTAATATTAATAACCTGATATAGTACAATGTGACTAAAACTGAAATAAAAATAAATTTCCAAAGATTATAATTTACGTTTACCTAGGAAACCACTTAATGTTTTGTTAGTTTCAATATCCTTTTGATTTGTGTATGGTAACTATAGTGTGTTTACTATTATGTTTTGTCTGAGATTATGTAAGAAGGCGTTAATATATAATATTGTACTAAATAGTACAATGGAC